>NC_137063.1:14868721-14903721 GCF_032717465.1 Coenobita brevimanus
TCTATTTTGTCATTTCCTCTGTACTGTACTTTCTCTTCCTACCTTCTCCCTTCTCTAACTTCTTCCCGCTCCAGTTTTTGCTCTCTCACCCCTACTCTCTTTATCTCCTTATCCCTCCCTTTTCATCCCGTCTCTGCTCTATCTCTTCCCTTCATCTCGCCCTCTGCATTCTCGTCTCTCAGCTTCGTCTCTCTACCCTTTTCTTTCCCCTTCTGCCCTTTCCTTACTCTTTTCTCGTTTCTTCTCTACTCTCTTCCCTCTCCCTGTACGCTCTTTCATCCTTCTACTTTCTCTCTCTTTGCTTATTCTCCTCTCTGAACTGTATCTTCCCCCCTTGTCATTTCTTTCTAGTGTCTCTCTTCCCATCTGTGTTCTTCTCTCTTCTCTCTCTTTCCTCCCTTTGTCTTCGTAACTCTCATCCTTCTCTCTCCCCTCTCTACTCTTTGTCTTTTCGTCCTTACCTTTAACCTACTGTCTTCCCTCCATTCTCTCCGTCTGTACTCTCTCTTGGCTCCTCATCCTTCTCTCTCTCTCTCTCTCTCTCTCTCTCTCTCTCTAATATCCCTTCATCCCTTCCCTCTCTATTCTCTTTCCGCCGTCTCCCCTCTCTACTATCTGTTTCCTCTCATTGTCTTCACTTTCTACCCTCTTCCCTCCTTCGTCCATCTCTACTCCTCTCCTGTCTGATTCTCCCATCTCTGATCTTCCTCTTCCATCCTTCTCCCCTCCCACCTCTTTCCTTCGTCGTGTCTTTCCTCTGCCCTGTCTCCTTCACTAATTTCTACGTCATTAGCTTTTCTCTTTCATCTCCCTCTCCTGCTTCTCACTTCCTCCCTCCTCCTTTTTTTTTTTTCCATCACTCCTTTGTTTTCACATTTCTTCTTCTTGTCTGTACATCTGTCCTGGCCCCCTTCCTCTCCAGTTTCTTCTCCCTCTCCCGCTTTGCTGTAATTTCCATCCCCTCGTTCCTCTTCCATTTCTGTCTCCCTACCTTGTCTCTCCTCTATCCCTCCCTTTCTTCCCTTCTCCCTCCTTGTTCTTTCCCCCTCCATTGCTTTTCCTCCTTGCCTTCCATTCCTCTTCCTCTCCACTCTCTCTCTTCCCTTCCTTCACTCTTCCAGCAACCCCCTCCCCTCTCTACATTCCTACCTGCTCTTTCCATTCTCCTTCTCCCACTCCCTTTGACTTTCCTTTCATCTCTCTCTCTCTCTCTCTCTCTCTCTCTCTCTCTCTCTCTCTCTCCTCATTCATATTCAATCCTCCCTCTCTCCTATTCTCACTCCCTCCCCCCCCATTTCCCCTCTTCCCTCTGTTCGTCTCTCTTCCTCTCCCACTATCTCCTTTGTTCCCTTCATTCTCTCTCCATATCTATCTACTCTTCCACCGTCTCTGCCTCTTCCTTTTCCCTCTCTCATCCTCACCCTCATACGCCTCCCCTTCTCTTTCCATCTTCGTCAGTCTTCCTCTCCTTCTTCCCCTCCCTACCTACCTCCACGTCCCTCTTCCTCTCCCTCTACCTCTCCGGCTTTCTCTTCATGTTTTCAGCCTCCATAGAGGACTTACTTTACAGATTGTCGTTCTTTCTTCTCTTGTCACCTGTCCCCCCTTCCCCACTCTTGCTTTTCTCCTTCCTACCCCACCTTCTCTTTCTTCCTTTCCCTACTCCACTCCCCGTCCCTCCTTTCTTCCCGACGCCCCTCCTCCTCTCTCTCTCTCTCTCTCTCTCTCTTTGTGTGTGTGTGTGTGTGTGTGTGTGTGTGTGTGTATAGCAACTCTTGCCACTGTGTGTACATAAAAGAGTAAGATAATATTTAAAAATGTTTTGTTGTGTGAGAGTACAGGTTGATTTAAGTGGTCTCTCTGTTATGATGACAGTTGTTATGTATTGTAGTTACAAATCATAATAGATAGATAGATAAATAGATAGACAGAGAGACAGATAGAAGCAGGGAGTCAGATGATGAGAAGGTATTGTGTCTGCGAGAATCGAGCAATGCTAAACATGCTTACACACTCTTAACTCAAGGAATGCTTATTAGGCACACGACAGCGCCTAGTGACCATACAAGAGGCAGGTCGCAGGGAGAAGGGCTTGGCAGATAGAGAGAGAGACAGAGAGATAGCTAGCGGGACTGGACTCTATACTCCGCTCTGTGTGAGACTTGTTAATATTTCCAAGACAAATAAAAAGAGTCCCATACTATTCTTTACCTCTCCAAGATATAAAAACCGCTCGTCCACAAGTCTAATATATATATAACTCAACCACAAAGGAACCACAAAGTCTTTTATGACAGCGTCGGGGAGGAGAGTAGTCTAAAAAATATACAGTACCATTTTGCTGCCACCACACGATGTTACTCGATTAAAGGAGCCGTTGTGGAAACAGAACATTTTGCTATAGCTCTTAACTACTGGCAGCTTAGCAGTACTAGAGGAGTATCACAGGGAGAGTAAATGTAGTGCTGCTGCTACCTGACGACTTTTCTCAGGTAGATTATAGCGTATGGAGACGCCAAATGTATTCCTGCGGCTACCAAATGATTCTACTTGGGTTTAATGGAGTATGGCATGTAGAGAGAGCTAAGTATGTGTTCTTGCTACCACCAGATGATTTCATTCAAGTTAAAGGGAGACGGGAGAGTGGGAGCGTAGAGATCTGACTTAGCTAAGGTGATCCCGTTTCAGCCTAGATGAAGGTCAGTATGATAGGAACAGAGAAAGCAGCTGTATTCTTGCTAGCGCCAAACAATTTCACTTAACCTTGGAGAAGCGTTTCTAAACTAGTAGGATCAGATAATATATTCCTTATCCTATTTACCAACGTAGAAGGTAGGTCTTTACGTCAGTTGATTACAGTATATGGTTGTTTAGCAATTCCATGAAGCAACCAAAATGCCTTCGCTGTTACAGGAGCAGACAGAACAATCCCCATAAGGTAATGAGGGAAGTGAATACTACTACTACTACTACTACCACTACTACTACTACTACTACTAATAATAATAATAATAATAATAATAACAACAACAATAACAAAATGATATTAATAATAATAAAAATAATAATAATAATAATAAGTGATGTTTGGAAACTCCCTGTACTGTTGTTTGCAGATGATACTGTGTTGTTGAGTGAAGACGAAAGGGAGCTGCAAGGCTTGGTGGATAAGTTTGGGAGAGTGTGTAAGAAACGAAATCTAAAGGTGAATGTAGGGAAGAGTAAAGTGATGGTCTTTGAGAGAGGTGAAGTCAGTGAATGTACAGCGAGGTTGGATGGTGAGGAATTGGAAAATGTGAGTACGTTTAAGTACTTGGGTAGTGTGATGAGTAAGGATGGAGGTTTGGAGGGTGAAGTGCTTGAAAGGGTACAGCAGGGAAGAAAGGTTCCTGGTTCTTTGAAAGCAGTGATAAGAAACAGGGAAGTGAGCATGGAAGTGAAAAAGTTACTACATGACAGTATTGTGATACCAACTCTAACGTATGGAAGTGAAGCTTGGACGTTGTTGGAAGGACACAAGTCAAGAGTGAGAGCAGTGGAAATGAGTTATTTTAGAGGAGCCTGTGGAGTCACATGGAGAGACAGGCTGACGAATGAGCATATAAAGGAGCGTTGTGGTGTGGATGTGGATGTGATAGGAAGCGTTAGGAGGAACACACTGAGGTGGTTTAGCCATGTGGAGAGGATGGAGGGTGAGAGACTGACGAGTGTGAGGTGGAGGGGGGAAGAGGGAGGGGGAGGCCGAGGATGAGATGGAGGGATGGGGTGGAGAGGTACATGAGAGAGGGGGGTGTGAGTTGGGAGCAGGGCAGTGAAATGGCGGGGGACAGGGCGACGTGGAGGCGATTTGTTTGTGGCCACCCCAGACGGGATTGAGGCGTCTGGCAATAGATAGATTATTATTATTATTATTATTATTATTATCATTATAAAAATAACAATAATAATAATAATAATAGTAGTAATAACAACAACAACAACAACAGCAGCAGCAACCACAACAATAATAATAACTAGTTACCTATGTACTAATTGTGTGGGCACAGTAAGGAAGCTTCGCCATAACCATTTATAGAATATAAGCTATGAAATTTTGGCATCATAAATTAGTCTGTGACCTTTAAAAGTTCTGTAGTTCAAGGTCATTCATGTTTGAAACATGATCTTAGATTAACCTAAGGCAGCGTCTTGTGTAATATCAACAAGATCTGAAGTCAAAGCTGTGGAAGAATGCATGATTACATTTTACATCTCTCAATAACTGGCTAACTGTATGCTCAGCTGTGACCATATTTCTGTCAGACGGTTAGAGGGACTACTGCTATATTTCTGTAAAGGTACAGATTTACAGCCTCTGTGGTTTTCTCCAAAATGTGTTACCCCCCAAAAAAAAACACAAAAAACAAAACAAAACAGCAGAATTGAATTCGGTACTTTCCACTAGGTTAAATGGCAAAATATACAGCCAAAATTCTTAGTAAACTTTTTATCATAGGATTTTCAACCAAATAGCTGTATTATTAGTTTATATTTCATTTTAAAATATGCAATTTTTGCTCCAAAACTGTGTATATGACCTTTAAAAATAGGTCAAAGTCTTTTGTATTTGGCGCAAATAGTAGGGTTACCCTAGGGTACCTTCCTGTATAATATCGTCAAGAAAAATATTATTAATACTTACGAAAACATTAAGTTTCGCCATGTATATGGCAAAACTTAACATTGTTGACGAAAAC
This sequence comes from Coenobita brevimanus, assembly GCF_032717465.1. Classification (NCBI taxonomy): domain Eukaryota; kingdom Metazoa; phylum Arthropoda; class Malacostraca; order Decapoda; family Coenobitidae; genus Coenobita; species Coenobita brevimanus. Next base: position 14,873,458 of record NC_137063.1, read on the forward strand.
AAGAAGCTTCGCTATTTATATGGCGAAGCTTAATTATGGTGATGATGATAAAAGAAAGACAAAGTGGAAGAAAGAGTTTCAAGTGTTTGCTAGTTGTCGAATTTATAGTTTATGTTGTTACTTCAGTTCTAGGTGTAAAAAGGTTGGAATAAGGTCACATTGCCTCATGGTTTGACTGTGAATCGAAAGCGAAACAATCTACTAAGATTTGACAATAAATGCGAAAGTATATGATAATCGCAAAACATATCTGATATTTCTGTATCTCTGCTGAGTACACTTTTTCAGGTTGGATGTAAGATAATTATATCTAACTTTTTTGGTGTAACGTGAATGGCCGTAAAAAAATTCTGTGGCAGTTTTGCAGGCATTATGCACTAGTATATATCTCATATCACAATGTGCAGGATGTAGTGTCTGGTAGATTTCCATGGTTACGAGCACAGGCCCAAGCAAGTGTTAGCAATGTACTAAGATTTAGTGATAATTTAATATAACACAGAAAAACTATTCAGCCCCACTCCACGGCAGGCGACTCTATGACATCAAAGGGTCACAGTTAACACAAATATTGCCATGAGCATCCTTACAAGACGTTCGGAACAATAGTACAGTTACAGTAGCTAAAGGATTCATCTGTAACGGGACACTTACAGTCGGCAGATAACGGATTTTGTCTATGTCTTATCTGACCTCTTCATCGTCTGGAAATGTGATGTTTCTTGCTGTACTTGAGCACGCTGTGGCATGGGAAAAAACATCAAAATGTAATTTACATAATACATCGATAAGAAACCGATGCTGAAAGGTCCCCTGTGTCATACAAAATTCAGTATAACACCAGGAGACATGGGCTCCGAGGTCTCCATTATAACAGAATATCACTCTACGTCCAGAACTGGAAAAGAAATAGAATATAAGGGTATGCGATTAATGTGCATAGTAAGTCGCTAATACACAGGTGCATCGATGTCTGCCATGTCGCCCAAGTTTGTATTCTCGCCGGCGTAGGAGGCTTTGCCACTTTGTTTATCTTGTTACGTTACTAATATTTTGCATGAAGCTTATACAAACATCGTCAATAAACGGGTACAGATAAGAGGGAAGAGCAAAGTAAGATGTAATTAGCAAAAATAAATCGCCAAAGAATTAGTGTAACAAAGCCTGCTATCCCGACGAAAATACGATCCAGCCACACAGGTTGCATAGTAAGTCATGTGGATAGCCTGCAAATAGGAGGTGCTGAGGGTGTGCCGAGTGGAATTACAGCGGTGGAATTAGCGTATTGCTGGCTGTTTGCACTGTGATCCCGGGGTAATTCTCAGTGTAATGCGGCACGTGAAAGCAACTTAGAGGAGAAATAACCTGTTAATAGGCGCAGTATTCACAGCCATGGGTGTCTCCTGATCCTGCTCTTATTCATGATTTAAAGACGCGATTATGTTTCATGGCAGTCTTCATTGCTTGACTGCCGAAATTGCTTTTCCTAACCACGTGATCACAGAGAATTTTCAGGGATTGTTTTGTTGTTCAGATGGCGATTCTTATTTATTGATGATTAGGTTTTACAAGTACATTTCACCATTGTATTTTACTGAAGCCGTAGTTACCTAATTGTCGACATTGTCTTGTGTATTCATGGCAACACAAAGGTTTTTAAAGGATTACTTCTTCTGATTTATGAGGATTAGCATTCTCAGGATGTGATGACAATTTACCATTTGCATTTAACGGTTAATTGCCCTACTATTACCTTACTATCGATATCACTTTGTGTCCATGGAAACACCAAGGATCTTCAGGATGCTGCTTGACTTTTATGTATGATGGTTAGTGTTATAACTTCCTTAATGCGATGACGTACCTCTTAAAATGTTCTTCTGAAAACCAGATGTTAATAGCGTCCTCCTAGCAAGGAGATAATGTAACCACCTGCCTGTGTGTGTGTGTGTGTGTGTGTGTGTGTGTGTGTGTGTGTGTGTGTGTGTGTGTGTGTGTGTGTGTGTGTGTGTGTGTGTGTGTGTGTGTGTGTGTGTGTGTAATAATAATAATAATAATAATAATAAAGATGATGATAATAATAAATAACTGTTCATTGATAAATACAGTCAGACTGAAAATATGCATTGAAATATAATTTATAAAATTTAATATGTAAAGTGGAGAGCAATTGGGTAAATATGATTTGGAGCAGATGGGGAGGGTGAAAGGTGAGTGCAAGATACTCATAGAAGAAGAAATCTGTGATGCACGTGAGGTGGTCTGTTGGGTGAAGAGAAAACGAAAGGGGATGCAAGGAACAGCATGATGGAATGAAGAGGTGAGGCAATCTGTGGCGCAAAAGAGGAAAGCATATAGTGAGTGAATGGGAAGCAGAATCATGGAGGACGTTGAGAGAAGGAAGAAAGACTTATATGTGGAGAAGAAGAGAGAGGTGAAGAGTACGAGAGAGTAAGAAAAGAGTGGATGAGGAATTTGGAAGGAATCTGAGTGTACAGTGGAGCGAATGTAAGACAATGTTCAGGAAGGAGGTAAAGAGAGTTAGACAGGGTGATAAAGAACTGAGTACGGGAATGAAAGGTAAAAATGGTAGATTGATAGCGGAGACGGTATAAAAAATGAGCAGATGGAGAAAACACTTTAAGGAGGAAAGTAATGCGAGTGTAGGTGGCTGGAGATTGGGTGGGAGAAGGAGGGATATTGGAAGGGACGAAGACATCAGTAGGATGGAAGAAGTGGAAGCAATGTCAAAATGGGAAATGCCCAGGAACTGATGAAGTGTGTGGTGAAATGACGAAGCATGGGGGACAGATGGTAGTAGAATGGATACTGAAGATGTGCAAATTGGCCTGGGAAGAAGATAAAGCCCCGTTGCATTGGAAGTCAGGTATAATTACTCCCCTGTACCAAGGAAAAAGAGAAAACGAAGTGCGTGGTAATCATAAGGGTATTTATTTTGTTTTCATAGTGTAACAGGAAAAGTATATGGAAGGATACTTATCGACAGACTTAGGGAAATAACAGAGAAATTAGTTGGAGAAGAACAGGCAGGTTTTAGGAAGGGAAGAGGTTGTGTAGGTCAGATATTCATCCTAAGGTCTTTAGTTGAGAAGTTTCTAGAGAAGAGAAAGACGTTGTATGTTGCCTTCATGGATTAGGAGAAAGCATATGACAGTGTAGATAGACAAAGCATGTGGAAAACACTATGGAGTAAATGGGAAGTTGCTGAATGCCGTAAAGAGTATGTATGCGGGTGCACAGGCTGTAGTACATGTAGACAATGAACTGAGTGAATTTTTCTGTCTGAATGTTGGACTACACAGGGATGTGTTCTGTCTCCATGGCTGTTCACTCTGTATATGGATGGGGTTATAAATGAGATACATGGCAGGGCAGTGTATGTAGGAACAGCCCTAATGAGAGAAGACAGCGTTTGGAAATTTCTTGTACTGTTGTTTGCAGATGATACTGTATTGTTAAGTAAAGACGAAAGGGAATGGCAAGGCTTGGTGAATGAGTTTGGGAGAGTGTGTAAGAAACGGAATCTATAGGTGAATGTAGGCAGGAGTAAAGTTATGGTAGTCGAGAGAAATGAAGTCACTGAATGTACAATGGGGCTGGATGATGAGGAAATGGGAAATGTGAGTGCATACAAGTACTTGGGTAGTGTGTTGGGTAAGGATGGACGTTTGAAGGATGAAGTGCTTCAAAGGATACAGCAAGGAAGAAAGATAGCTGGTTCTTTGCAAGCGGTGATAAGAGATAAGAAAGTGAACATGGAAGTAAAAAAAAGTCACTGCATGATAGTATTGTGGTACCAACTCCAGCGTATGGAAGTGAAGCTTGGACCTTATTGGAAGGACAAAGGTCGAGAGGGAGAGCATTGGAAATGGGTTACTTGAAAGGAGCATGTGGAGTCACATGGAGAGACAGACTGACGAATGTGGAAGTGAAGGTGCATTGTAATGTGGGTGTGGATGTGATAGAAAGTGTTAAGATAAATTCACTGAGGTGGAGAGGATGGAGAGCTAGAGACTAACGAGGAGAGTATGTGAGTGAGATGGAGGGGGGAGGAGGAGGGGGAGGCCGAGGATGAGACGGAGGGCTGGAGTCGAGAGGTGTACATGAGAGAGGGGAGGGCAGTGAAATGGTGGCGTACAGGGCGACATGGAGGCGATTTGTTTGTGACCACCCCTTACGGAATTAAGGCATCTGGCAATAGGTACGTAGATATAAAATGAAAAGTTAATGCTTAGAGAAATAAAGGTAACTGTTTGAGGAAATGAACGAAGTAAAAAGTGAAACAGGTAGGATGAGATCTGCTGATAAAAAATTACATAGATATAAAAGTTACCTATTATGGAAATTAAATATTGTTGGGATGGTGCTGTGTTTGTAATGGTCCGTTAGGCTCTGACTGGTACCGTTAGATTATAGTGACAAACAGCTTGGTGGGGACAGGGAGTCTCAGGGGGAAGCATGCTTTTATGGCGTGGGTCACTGACTTTTATTTTTCCGAACTGTAGATGATGAGCACGAAGATCTGCAATTGACGGAAGGTTCAGCTGGATCAGAGCTTCATTGCAGTCAATGAAGTTAGAGCCAAGGATGATTTTCACTGTTCTGAAGTTTTTCGTATTTGTTTCGTTGTGTAATGTTGAGGGATGAGGACCAGACTGGAAAGGTTTAGCTCAGTTTGAGAAAAATGAACGTAGTGTACAGATATGTAAGGTCCTGAACGGGGACACCTAATTTCTTCCGTGTGCGTAGTATGTGTTTAGTCTATCAGAAGTAGCAGAGGAAGTAGCAGTGACAGTTGATTATGTGTGGGTGTCCAAGCAAAGCTTGTCATTAATGAGGATGCCCAGTAGTTTGGTGGTGTGCAATACTTCTTCGGTGAGGTCTCCGATTTTAAGTGTTGGGTGTGGTGTAAATGCAATGGCTAGGACCAAATGCATGACTACTGTTTTGTTGCTGCTAGTGGTAATGTGGTGTCTCATGCCCAGGCTTTAAGAATGATGAGGTTGTTTTGATGGAGAGTGTAGGCTGGTGTGGTGTTATTGATGGTTGTAGCTATTGTGGAGTTGTCAACGTACTTCCAACGATGTTGTGTGTCTTGTAGAGCATCGTTGACAAGACCGAGGAAGCACAGTGGTCCCATTCATGTGCCCTGAGAGATACCATACTAGAGGTTTTGAAAGCTGCAGGTACCTTGAATTGATCGTCTTGTTGACGATTATTCAGGAAATCTGCTGGCTAGGAGATAAGCCATTCTCTAAGACCTAGTGGTACAGCTTTTTCGATGATGTGTGTGGGTGTGTGTGGTTGTTACTAAACTATTTCAAAATCAAGACAGCAAATTGTATCCAGATTTTGTGGGTGGTGCTCCCAGAATATCTGGTTTGTTCATTAATAATTTTGGCGAAGCTGCGATGATATGCGTCCGCTTGCCAGAATACTACTTATTTTTTTTTTTTTTTACACGAACACAAAAAGAGAGTGAAATGGGGTGGGCGAAATCCCTAGACTATTTCCGAATGTTGTCAATTTTGTTATCGCCTGCCTAGTGAGGCAATAATGTAATTGCCTGCGTTTGTTTGTGCGTCTGTGCTTAATGGTGGCGGACGATACGCATTCGTGGACGAATGGTTTGGCGTTCATTTCATATGTGAAGAACCTTACAGTTAGTTCGTTATGGCTAACTCTAACGCATTCAGTTCGATAAGTATCCAATGTAGAATAAACTTGAATTCATTGGGTGAAGAGAATAAATTTGAGATTAAAGTTATATTTACCATAGTCTTGTTTATTTAATTGTCCCTACTGCCTCTATTAACCCCTACACCGCGGGCTTGTTTACCAATTACTTGCGTGTCCCGCGGGGTTATTTGGGCTCCGACAGACTCTCAAAAAATATTTGCTAAAAATCAGTTATTAGTCCTAGAATAATAAAATTATATATGCTTATAGCACATACCTTCAGCTTTCTCCTGGAATGATTGTTGAGCCTTCGTCAGTTTCCGTAGGACTTGTGGAGACCTCTGAAGTAGGGTAACTAAGTCTCCACTTTACACTTCCCGACAACCCGTTATATGATTACCACAGCCAGATACAAACACTATAAACACTATTCTACCATTTTCAAGTAGTTTGGGATCCATACTAAAAAAAAAAACAGTGTGAAACCAATGGAAATTACGAGCGCGTCTGATCGCCGCACTTGCGCTAGTTCGCTCTAGGCACTCTGTCATTTATTATTCATAAAACCCCTCACACTTTATATTTCTATTACTATATCACACTTATATATATCTGGAGTCTTTCTCCATAAGTTTCCTTCAGTCGTATTATTTTATTGTCACTGAAGTCATTCTATTTTTCAGTCAGTAAAATACGTAGAGAGCCACGGATTCACTCTCACTGTTATAACATAAATTATTTGTACTCATATTCTTATATTACTAATTACTTACATTACTATTTACATTTTCTATTCTATTTTCAATATTTACCCTTCTATTTTACTTACAATATGTTATTCACTGTCACTTTCAGTAAGATGAAACTATAATACACTGTTCAATCATATGAACTGAACATCCATTGCTTTCACCTGCTATTTACACATTATTTACACGTTATTTACACATTATTTCCAAATAATTCTGCTTCCACACTTGCACTGTTAGAACTGCTTCTGGCTGTGATAATCGAAGAAGCAGGTTACACAAAGGGGAACCTGGCATTCAGCACACTGCCAAGAGGTGCGTTTATGCTCAGGTGTGCGGCGTGTGGTATGCGCACATACCTAACACCTGCGAATCGCAGCCTTCCTTTTCCCTGTGGCAGGCATTAGCTCAAGTCTGTGCCGATCCATATACGCCCTCTGCTCAAGTCGGTCGGGAAGTGTAACTGGATGGCGCCTTGGAGTTGCTGCTTGCACCTTACCATATTTTTCCAGCAGCTGCTGGACACAAGTCCTGGCGAACAACCTCAGGGAGAAGGACTTGGGTGGCTTTACCTTCATCTTGTACAGGATGAAGGCGTTCAGCATCATCATATCTATGAGATGGAGAAAAACTTTCCTGTACCACCTAGTATTCTTCCTGAGGCAGTCGATCTCACCAATCATCATGTCGGACTTGTCCACCAGCCGCATGTTTATATTATAGTCCAACACAGCATCAGGTTTCATCACAGGTTCGCCTGTCCTACGGTCGACCTTCCCACTGTCTCTCATCTCCCCCTTATGTACGGTGGTGAGCATGTGCACGACTCTCTTGTCATGCCACCGTATTGCCAGCATCTTCTCAGACTTGCGTAGGTGCACGTCTCCTCGCTGTGAGTTTCCCGCCTCTGGGAATTTGGGGAAGTTGGCACGATTACTTTTCACAGTGCCGCAGGAGCCAATGCCGTGCTCAGAAAGGTATTTGGCAAGTTTCGGTGCTGTATAGTAGTTGTCTGTATACAGCACATGATTCCCACCAAAATACTTTTCTAGGAGCACTTTCACTACACAGCCTGAGAAGCCAAGGGGGTGTGTTTTATCGAGATCGACAGTGCTGGCTGAATATATGACGAAGTCAAGGATGTACCCCGTCTTACAGTCGCACAGTACAAAGAACTTAATTCCAAAGCGATGGCGTTTGCTTTGAATGTACTGGACAAACCGAAGACGTCCTCTGAACAGAACCAAGGACTCATTAATGACAACCTTCTGAAATGGGTGGAAGAATGACATGAACTTATCCTTCATTCTGTTCAGAATCTCCCAGATCTTCCAGAGTGGGTCGGTTTGGGAAGGTACATCATTATCGGCAAAGTGCAGGTTTCCCATGATGTTCCGGAAGCGATCTCTGGCCATGTACTTGTTGAAGGTCGGTGAGGGTAGTAAGGGGTCCATGGACCAGTATTCTTCCAACTCATGCTTCTGGGAGTGTGGCATAAGAAGCATGAGGGCAAAGAACACATACAGCTCCTGCATTCCCAGCATGGTCCACTGTTGCATCTTGGCTGCACCTGTACCACTAGCAGCACGTTGTGATTCGAACCTGTTGGTCTCATCACATATGTGCTGCATGACTTCGTCATCTAGGAAGGCCAAAAGGTAGTCGACACACTCAGCATTTTCGTCCATAGTGAAGGCAGGCTGAACTCCTGACGAGCTCTCATCGAAAACCAGGTTTTCGGGGACAAAATCTGACCCTTCCGTCCACGCGAAGGCGACCAGGATTCCCTGGCGTGGCGGTGGAGGGATGGTGGTGGTGGTGGTGGTGGAGGTTGGCTGAGAGGGAGGCTTATCTCGGTCAAGGTCACTCGCACTGACCCTAGGTTGCCGTACAGCACTAGCAGCCCTTACCCTACTAGCTACACTACTTCTCACTCTCTTAGATCTACCTCTACCTCTACGGCCGGCCTTCACTGTTGATGCTGGTGGTGACTCCGACGACGAAGACTCCGGAGATAACTCAGCCGACGATGATGACGAGATGAGTAAAGCGGGGCTTGGGGAACGGGGAGGTGAATGCTCTCGTGACTCATGGCGGGCTGGGTCACGTGGGGGCATTGTTCTGGGGCTAACACGCCGCCTTTTCACTCCCTTCCCAAATTCTTTTCCTTCCTGCACTAAAGGCTCCTTTCCCTTGGAGCTAGACACAGATTCACTGGTAGGAGCACTTGTTGTCGCTGTTTCTGGCGCGATAACTTCACCCGGCTCATCACACGATTCACCGGAATCGTCAAAATCGCTGTCCATTATTATCATCGACAATTCAGCAAGTTCTCGTGTCACTGCAGAGTCACTGAGGCCTTTCCTGCTTGCCTCAACACTTTTCTTGGGGGTAGAGGTCACGGGGCCCTTTGCAATGGGCGCAGAAGCGGCAGGAATGGCGGGGCGCGAGTGCGACATGTTGTCTCTGCAGTGGAGGACAAGGAACTAAATGCCGCGGCTTATCTGAGAAGGGAAGGGTTGACAATGACACTTTAGGCTGACTGCTGCTAACTTACATGCTAATTTTTTATAGGTAGAAAATCTCGGCAATAAATAAAGAAATAGGTAGTTCCAGGTGAATGTAAATGTCAATTAGGATTCTCCCTTCCTTTCTGATATATATTTTTATTACAGACATCGATTACAAGGCATTAATCAAAGGGGAAATTACCGTGGTAATGTAGCGAATGAATGCACGTGAGGTTTTGTCAGGTGATAATTTGGCAATTTCTGGACTATAACACTATCACTTACCTGTTTTTTTTTTTTGGTATATATTATTGGGTAAAAATATTGGGCATAGGGCTTATTTCAATGGATGAAATCTGTGGAAAAAGAAGGGGGAAATTTCCGTAGCGCAGCGCGGCGTGGGAGGTGAGAGGAGAGGGTAATGGAGGGCAGGTAGGGAGGGGAGTCACGAAGGGGGTAAATTATCTGAGAAGGGAAGGGTTGACAATGACACTTTAGGCTTACTGCTGCTAACTTACATGCTAATTTTTTATAGGTAGAAAATCTCGGCAATAAATATAGAAATAGGTAGTTCCAGGTGAATGTAAATGTCAATTAGGATTCTCCCTTCCTTTCTGATATATATTTTTATTACAGACATCGATTACAAGGCATAAATCAAAGGGGAAATTACCGTGGTAATGTAGCGAATGAATGCACGTGAGGTGTTGTCAGGTGATAATTAGGCAATTTCTGGAGTATAACATTATCACTTACCTTTTTTTTTTTTGGTATATATTATTGGGTAAAAATATAGGGCATAGGGCTTATTTCAATGGATGAAATCTGTGGAAAGAGAAGGAGGAAATTTCCGTAGCGCAGCGCGGCATGGGAGGTGAGAGGAGAGGGTAATGGAGGGCAGGTAGGGAGGGGAGTCAGGAAGGGGGTAAAATAGCTAAAATGTCAACAATGGATGGGAGTACAGATGAGATTTGGAGTGCTGACTAGTGTTGGACATTGGCAGTACTGATATATGATACAAGCCACCACTTGAGAGCCCGGGATAATTCAAAATAACACAGAATCACAAAAGTGACACCCCGCGGTATGATCCATTGTAGCCAAGCGTCACAAAAGTGACGCCCCGCGGTTAAGGGGTTAACCATGGGACAAATGATTATCAGGAACTAATTGGCTATTTACATGGTGATTTTCTCATAATTTCAGGATGCAGTTGTATCATGCACATAGATCTTGCAATAGCCTTTATTGCTTTGTTGTTGCTCGTGTCAATACTTGTTTTCGTTACCATGGCAACAGAGTGGATTTCAGGGACTAAGTTTTCCTCTTTATATACAGTAGCAATTAGTGCATATTACTCTTAGGTGCCATTACATTTTACTTTGATATTCCACAATTGTATAGTTGCATTATATATTAGTGTCATGATATGAGTATTGATAATGCCTTTCATAACCAAGACAGGTGTTGGTGTTCAGGGATTGATGTTGTTGTAGCCATGGTAATCTCTGTATGTTATTCATAACATTATGATGCAGTTATACTGTACTTGTATTGAACGATTATGCGTTATGGTACCTTTGATTGCCCCATCATTGCCAAGTTGTTGATACAACTTGTCATAAGTATGGCAACACATTTCTTCCTCCTAGCCCCCTCCAGTTACCACCCCATCCTACAGAGCTGTCATACCCCTACTTCCTCTTAGCCAAGGCCATCTCTATGTGAAAGTCAGGATGTACTGGCAGTCTGGCGCCAGCTGATGAAGACGTCACAGGATGAGCGTTAGTCGAAGTCGGAGGGGCACCACACAGAGGGAGGCCTGTGTGTCTTCCAGCTCCCCAATTTTTACGAGTATATAGGCAATTTTTCATGGCTTGAGGTGTCTCCTTACATACCAGACAATACTTACGTGACTAGCAATCATGCTGATTAAGACTTGTCACCCTACCTTGTCTGTTTGTGCTGGGAGGTAATATTTTTAGTGAGGTGTCCCTGTCAGCTGGCAGAGATGGCGGGCTGAAAGTAAACAACGACAGGTGGCTCGTTTACAGCCGTGAGAAACTTCTGTCTCTGGCTTTCCTCGGCACGACAGCCCTAAATGGAATTCCTTAGATGTCAGATGTACTGGGTATGGAAGAAAGCGAGGACGGCGTGGCGGGGCAAGTGTACGATGGAGAAGGAGGGGTCCAAAACTTCCTCAGCCAATGTGTGTGTCAGGCAATGTCTGGTCTTGAAGCAATAAAGTAGATGAACTGGTGGCCCAGTGCAACTGGAACTAAAGGAATTCATACCGGGAAGCATCAGCTATCTGCATAACAGAGACTTGGCCTGACACAGAGAATGGCCAAGACTTTGCTTATCAAATAGATGGCTTCGAACTGATTAGAACTGACAGATCAGCAGAATCAGGGAAAAACGGTGGTGATGGTGTTTGTGTCTATATCAACAATCGATGGTGCAGGGATATAGCTGTTGTGGGCAAGAACTGTCTTTGAGATCATTCTGTCTTCCAAGGGAATTTGATAAAATCTTCTTAACAGTTGTATACATCCCACCTGGAGTTAATGTGAAGGTTGCTGAAGAACATCTGTATGATGAAATGTGCAAGATTGAATCTAGTTCTCCAGATACAGTTAAAATAGTAAATTTTAATGGTTCACATTTTAAGAACTATATTCCTCATTGCCAACAATATATTGATTTTGCTTCAAGGGGTGGGAATATCTTGAATCACACTTACTACCACATAAAATGAGGCTGTCTAAAAAAACTCAAACCATTAGGACTATCGAACCATAATGTGTCTCTATTAACACTCATTTATACGAAAAAGCCAAAATCTTCTAAACCTGTAGTGAAATCTGTCCAGGTATGGAGTGCAGACGCACGTGAAGCTCTCAGAGGATGTTTAGATCAGACTGATTGGAATGTGGAATGTGCAGTTTGATGTAAATGCTAGTACTGATCACAGTATTGATGTCCTAAATTCATACATTTTATTTTCTGTGTTGATATTGTGTACCAACTAAAACGGTGAAATGCTACCCAAATAACAAACCCTGTATCACAAATGAACTTAAACAATTACTGAAAGGGAAGAAACATTGTGTTTTAGGCATGGGTAGGGCAAATTTAAAAACCTCATAGAAAAAACTTGTGGTATGATTGTCTTATGTAAAAAAAAAAAAAAAAAGTAACCAGAGAAAATTGAAAACTTATTTAGTTATGACACGAAAGCAGCTTGGAGTGGTTTTAGGAAAATCACTAGTTTAACAAACAAAGCAGGCATGCCAGTTGAACATTATCCTGAAAATTATCGTAATGAACTAAATAATTTCTACAGTAGGGTTGACATCCATTACTTTTCCATACACAGACACACTGTATCTGAATTCTTGAAAACTTAAAATGATGAGCAAATAGTTTAAACTCGAAAAGACTTCAAGGACAGCTTGAAAAGGGTGAAGTGAGGTAAAGTGGCTGGACCTGATAAAATAAGTGCAAGGGTTGTTTCTCTCTATAAGGAATAACTAGCTCCAGTTATGTGTGAAATATTCCAGTGCTCTCAAAACGAGGCAAACATACAGAGACTGTGGAAAACTTCTGAGATAGTCTTTATTCCAAATACCAGGACACCAAAATGCCATAATGATTATAGACCAGTGGCTTTGACGTGTACTTTTATGAAATGTCTTGAACATGTTATAAAAAAAAGAATTGTATGAGAAGGGTAAATGTAGTATGGATACTTTACAGTTTGCTTACAGAGAGAAAAGGTGCGTTGAAGATGCTACACTGTTAGTCATAGATGTTGTTCTAAAATTTATGGAAAATGCCATCACCAGATCAGTTAAGTACTGTGCAGAAATATTGTTTGCTGATTTTTCAAGTACATTCAACATCACACAGCCCCATCTTTTGGTGAAGAACCTAATTTCAATGAATGTCAACTTTAATTTTGTTTTGTGGATTCATGATTTCTTGTCTCATAGACCCCAGCAGGTGAAATTATATTGGTAAAAATTCAGAACTGTCATTTATAAACACAGGGATCTCCCAAGGTTGTGTGCTATTACCACTTCCTTTTACGCTTTGTACAAGTGATTGTAGATGTGTACATAACTCCTGTAGGCTTTTCAAGTATGCTGATGATGCCGTGATAGTTTCATTTTGTAAAAACAATGACCATACGGTATTTACAGACAGGAAATAAACGGTTTTACTAAATGGTGCAACGACGAATTCTTGGAGCTCAATGTCAGAAATGGTAGCTGATTTCAGCTAGACACCAATGGCATAGCAACCCTCGATTATTAACTCTGAGTATGGAGAGAATGTGCATGAATACAAGTATCTTGGTACTATCACTGACAGCAATTTTAGTTTTTCATCACATGTTGAAGCACTGTATAAGAAGGCAAATTCCAGAATGTTTTTTGTCATGAAACTTAATAAACTTTGAGCAGATTATAAAATACAGGAACTGTTCTATTAAAGCATTGTACAGTCTCTATTGTCCTTCGCCATTTGTTGTTGGTATGGAACCAGTAGCATGGACTCAAAGAACCTAAGTAAAATCGTAAAGGCACGTAGTAAAATGAGGTTTATGAATATGAAATCGTTACTGGACTTGTACAAGCAAGCTGTTATTCAGAGATATAAAGTTATTAGGAACGACTCTGATCACTCACTGTATCCTAGTTATGAAATGCTACCATCTGGTTAAGGGCTAAGTTCAATTCCAAGTATGAATAAATGCATGAACAGTGAGAGAAACTAACACCAAGCCTAGAGAGGCAATGTGGTATTAATGCAGAAAAGAATGGAGGACAATTAAATTAGATGCAAAACACGCAGAGAAGCAATAATATCAAAAGTAGAAAAAGTAGGAGAATCACCAAGGTAATCAGTAAGCAACGAGGGACAGGATAATAATGAGGAAGGGAAAAGCAGAGCGACGGTTGCGAAGTATGAATGGGCAGTCAAGAAAAAAGTGTCGGATAGTTAACCCGCCATGTCATGTTGACATATATAAACGTTCACACGTTTTGTCACTGTCAGTCCCGTTGACATATATAAATGCACATCAACTACAAGGTCCCTAATTTGCACAATTTTCAATTTTTGTGCGTGATTTTTGGTACGTATTCACGGGACACCTTCCTCTACAAGATGCAAGGCAGGGACAATGCCTTATCCCACATGACCTCCCCCGCCCTACACGCCATTGTCTCAGCAATTCACCCATTACCAGTGACCTAGCTAGTGAAGACATATTGTGCCACGGTACGAAATTCAGGACCAGATGATTCCCCAATCGATGACAATGTGGAGCATAAAGTTTACATAGCATTAGAGGAAGAAACAGTCAGAAATGATGATCAGGTAATGTTGCCAAAAAAGGTCAGGTATGTTGATGTGTTTGGTGAGTGAAACAATGCTTATATTGCCTATATTACTGTGTGAAAACCAATATACTCTCATACTACATATAAATTTGTACCAGTTAAATAAATACTGTTTATGAGTGGTGTGGAATAGTTACCCTCCCATAGAACTCGTTTTCTTCGGAGCCAGCTTGATAGAAAACCCAGTAAGGTAAGGAGAACTTCTACCTGTATCTAGTATTTTAAATCTGAGGTGAGCAATTTCTCTGAATTTTCGATATTTTTCACCAAAAGCGGAGGTTTCAGCCAAAAAATTTTTTTGCAAAATTGGTTGGGATTGGGGGGAGTCAGTGGTGGAAAATCGGTTGGAACAGGGTGGGTTAAGGAGCAGTTACAGCATGAACAAAGTGGCGGGGGGTCACCACTCATTAACCCCTTAACCGCGGGCTTGTTTTGCTTTGACTTGCGGCTCCCGCAGGCATATTCGCGCTCCGACAGACTCTCTAAAAATATTTGCCAAAAATCAGTTATTAGTCCTAGAATATTAAAATCACATATGCTTATGGCACATACCTTCAGCTTTCTCCTGCGGTGTTTGTTGAGCCTTCGTCTAGTACCATAGGACTTGTGGAGACCTCTGAAGTTGGGTAACAAAGTCTTCACTTTACACTTCCTGACAACCCGTAATATGATTACCACAGCCTGATATTATCACTAGAAACACTATTCTATGATTCTCAAATAGTTTGGAATTCTATACTCCAAAAAAAAAAAAAACACTGTGAAAGCAATGAAAATTACGAGGGCGTATGACCTTCCCACTTGACATCGTTCGCTGCTGGTGTTCTGTCATTTATTATTCATAAAAACACTCGCACTTTATATTTCTATTACTCTATAACAATTATATATATCTACAGTCTTTATCCATAAGTTTCCTTCAGTAATAGTAGTTTATTGTCACAGTAGGCATTCAATTTCTTTTTCAGTAAAATACGTAGCATTCACTTTCTCCTCCTGTATACTAGTGTTGAGAGTGAATGTCACTTTCACCTTTACTCTCATAACGCATAGTATTCATACATGCTAGAGTGAAACTTTCACTTTTATTACTCCTAGTATATATACTCGTATTCTTATAATACTACTCATTTACATTTCTATTTACATTCTCTATTTTATTTACATTATTTACATTTCTATTTTATTTACACTGTGTTAGGCACTGTTGCTTGCAGTAACTTATAAAACTATTTTCCACAGTTCACTTATATTTACATTCATTGCTTTCACTTGCTGTTTACACATTATTTACACATTATTTACAATTCCACTTGCACTGTTTTACTCACCAGAAAGATCGTAGTCACTCTCTATCAATTGTCAGCCCTTTACCTCTTTCCACACGAGGTTTAGTAGGGGGTAGAGGTCACAGGGCCCTTTGCATGGGGCTAAAAAGCGGCAGAAGTTAGCAAGCGCGAATCCGACATACTTTCACCTTGAAAGACGACAGTAAACTGGTACTGGTGGGCTGGGGTGGCCTACCTAGGGAAAGTGCATTACTGCCAACGTCAGCCTCGTGAGAGCTGCTAATATATAGCTATGAAATGATTGGCAGGAAATCTAGACAATACATTATAAATTAGGTAATTCCAGGTGAATATAAATATCACTTAGGCTTCTCCCTTTCCTCCTTATATATATTTTTATTACGAGAATAGATTATATGGCATATTTCAAGGGGAAATAAACAGGGAAAATTAGCGAACGAGTGCACATGAGGTGTTGTCAGGTGATAATTAGCCAATTCCAGGTGTGTGTGGCACTATCACTTACCTTATTTCTTTTTTGTATATATTATTTGGTATATGAATAGGGCATAGGGCTTATTTCAATGGATGAAATCAGTGGAAAATTCCAGGGAAGATTTACTTAGGGTAGAATACAGTGTGGTGGCCTGCAATAATTAGGTAGTTCCAGGTGAATGTAATTATCACTTAGGCTTCTCCCTTCCTTTCTTATATATATTTTTATTACGAGAATAGATTATATGGCATATTTCAAGGAGAAATTAACAGGGAAAATTAGCGAACGAGTGCACATGAGGTGTTGTCAGGTGATAATTAGCCAATTCCAGGTGTATGGCACACTCACTTTCCTTATTTCTTTTTTGTATATATTATTTGGTATAAGAATAGGGCATAGGGCTTATTTCAATGGATGAAATCAGTGGAAAATTCCAGGGAAGATTTACTTAGCGTAGCCCGGCCGGGCAGGTGAGAGGAGAGGGTAATGGAGGGGGGGTAGGGAGGGGAGTCAAGAACGGGGAGAAATGGCTAAATCGTCAACAATGGATGGGAGTACAGATGAGATTAGGAGAGCTGACTAGTGTTGGACATTGGCAGTACTGATAGATGATACAAGCCACCACTTGAAAGCCCAGGCGAATTCAAAATAAAACAGAATCACAAAAGTGATGCCCCGCAGTATGATCCCTTGCTCCCAAGCATCACGAAAGTGACGCCCTGCGGTTAAGGGATTAAGTGACCGTGAGTGAGGCGGGTGTGACCCAAGTGAAGACAAGCAAGGATAGTCTTCCACCATCGATTGAGGTGAGTGGAAATAGACCAAGGAAGAACAGAATGTTTAATAAGATGAAGCTTTTTGCTGACCTGGGCATGCTGCATTTCCTATTCCAAGTAGAACTGCTATGTACCATAGTTCCGTTGTTTTATCCAGTATTTGAATTATTAACAGCATGTGAAAATACTTAAGTGTGAAACAGATTCCTTAAGCTGTGATTGTACCAGGGCAATGGAATAATGACTAGTCATATGCTGTAATGGGGCAGGGAAATCCCTCAGCTGTGTTTGTAGCTTTAGGATACAACTAGTGCAATGGAGTCCAGTTTTTTTATGCAGCTAGTGCAATGAGTCCCTCGACCGCGATGCAGTTGGTGCAATGGAGTCCCTCAGCTCTGATCATTGTCATAAGATATAACCAGTGCAGTAGAATCCTTCAGCTGGATATTAGTCTTATGATGCAAATAATTTAGTGCACTACTACTCTTTTTATGATTTATATTCTATTAGGTTAACTTCTGTTCTTGGTAAGCTTTTAAACCTATGGAAGACCACAAGGCAAATTCTCTGTAGAGCAATACAGTCATATTATATAATAATACTATTAATTATAACAATAATAATAATAATAATAATAATAATAATAATATCTTGTACGTCAAGTGTGTTTGGGATAGAAAAAAAAAATGATTATTTAACCCGCCGCGTGCCAGCTATTTTCAGCCCTATGGGTCACTCCAGTGCTGGCCATTTTTCGACCTTGTTTTTTTTGGCTAAAATGATAGATTTTGATGTAGAAACAACGAATTTCGCCATTAAAATGCTGACCGAGGCTCGTAAATGGGTTTTATTCAGTCTGGTATACTCATATACAGGTATAGTTGCACTCTCAAGCTCACTATGTACGTGAAAGAAAGCCGTTTTCTGGGTAAGGTATGCTCAGGTATTTATGCTGGGAAGGTATAGCAGCATTCAATACACATTTCTGATTACTTATTACTTCAGCATCTATCACAGTTTGTGTCTTTCTCACTGTGAATGCATTATCTTACACTTACTTGAAGATAGGTACAACCTGACTTCATTACATACAGTCCTGGCACTTACAAGAAGGTATTTACAATTTGACTTCACTAGATAGTCCATACACTTACAAGAAAATATTCAAAACTTACACTTACATGAAAATATTTACTGCACCAGTCGAGCAGGGCACTACTCCTGAGGTGGATGGAAAGCTGATGACAGGGAGTGCTGGAGCTCCCGTTTCATCAGCCCTCAGGACTAGTTTCTGACCATCCCCCTTTGCTGAACTTTTTCAGTGTCTCAGTTACACACAGAGTAGGGCAGCATGCTCTCCAACACAAATTTCTCTATCTACACCAATCTACATGCACAGTACACACTACACTTCCTTTTCCAAAATTCAAAAAAAAATCATGCCATCTCATCACCCAGCCTCGGAGTCCCCAGGGGGGGGGACCATAAATGCCCCCACCTTCTGCCCCTCTCCCGGTGACGACTCGAGGTGCCTGGAACCACTGTCTGACTCACTTCTTCATTTCTGCAACATTCACGGCCTTTCCTTTAAATTTCACTCTGTTGAACACCACCTCTCCTTCTCTAAACCTCACCTTCTTTTTCTAACTGAGACTCAGTTGTCTGAGGCAACTGACAGCAAATCCTCTTCTGTATCCTCCTACTTTCTCTATACTCATTTCAAAGCCAAAGGTCGCTGTTGTGTATATATAAGCAGCGACTTATCTTGCTCTCGTGTTCCTGAACTCAATTCTTCTGAATTCTCTACACACTGGCTTTGGCTTTCCTGTCATTCTCTGACTAAGTATATCTGTGCTGTTTACTTATCCCCTAATTCTACTGACTATCAAAAATTCTTCGACTATCTAACTTCTACGATGGAACACATTCTATCCATTTCTCCTTTCTCTGAAATCTCCATTCTAGGAGATTTCAATGTTCACCACCACCTTTGGCTCTCCTCTCCTTTCACTGATCTACCTGGTGAACAAGCCTACATCTTTAGCCTTAATGACCTAGAGCTGCTTGTACAGCACCCTACCCATATCCCAGACCGCCTTGGAGAGAGGTCCAACATAGTTGACCTCTTCCTTACAACTAATCCTTCTGCTTACACTGTTAATATTTTCTCTCCGTTGGGCTCCTCTGATCACAACCTTATCACCTTAACCTGTCCTATCACTCCGGTACAGCCTGTGCACCCTCCAGGGAAATGTCGCCTGTGGCATTTTGGAGCTGCGGATCGGGAGGCCCTCAGGCAGTACTTCTTTGATTTTCTCTAGAATGATTATTGCTTCCAAGGCCAGGAGCCATTTGAGTGTGCCTTGCGCATTACGGAGGTTATTCTATCGGGCATGGAAGCATACATTCCTTTCTCATATCCTTTGACTAACGCAAGAAAGCATTGGTTTAATCACGCTTGTTCTAATGATGTCCGCAACAAGAAGAGGGCCTACAAAAGGTACTGGAGCCAACCCACCCCTGAATCACATTATCTTTACGTTTCTGCCCTGAATCGTGATAAGTCTGTTCTTCGCTCTTCTAAAAATAATTTCATCCGTACTAAATGCTCTCAACTCTCCAACTCGAATTCTTCCTGATCCTTCTAGCACCTTGCCAAAAACCTTTAACAACTTTACCTCATCATCCTTCCCTCCTCTTTTCTACTCTGATGGTTCTGTAGCTATATCTTCTACTGATAAATCAGATCTCTTCGCACAGACTTTCCCCTCCAATTTCACCTTAGACAATTCCGGTGCTGTTCCTCCATCACTTCCCGCCTCTGACTTCCTCATGGCTGACATTAAAATTTCTCCAGCTGATGTATTTTCTGCCATCACTGTCCTCAATACTAACAAGGCATATGGGCCTGATGGAGTCCCTCCTGTTGTTCTCAAGAACTGTGTTGTTGTGCTTACACCCTGCCTAGGCAAACTCCTTCGCCTTTGTCTGTCAACTTGTAGCTTTTCTTCTGGCTGGAAGTTTGCTCTCATTCAGCCAGTCCCAAAGAAGGGTGACCACTGCCAACCCACCAACTATCGTCCAATTGCTTTAACATCCTGTATTTCAAAAGTTTTCAAGTCAATTCTCAATAGTAAAACTTTAAGGCCTCTTTCCTATCACAGCCTTCTTTCTGATCGTCAGTACGGGTTCCATCAGGGAAGCTCCACTGGCGATCTTCTCACCTACCTTTCAGACTCCTGGTCATCCTCCTTTCGGGACTTTGGCAAAAGCTTTGCCATTGGACTTGACATCTCAAAGGCTTTTGATTGAGTCTGGCATAAATCTTTAATTTCAAAACTGCCCTTTTACGGTTTCTATCCTTCTATCTGTGCCTTCATCACTAGCTTCCTTTCTGGTCATTCTATTGCCGCTGTTGTAGATGGCCATCGTTCTTCTCCTAGATCTATCAACAGTGGTGTTCCTCAGGGCTCTGTCCTATCACCAACTCTCTTTCTGTTATTCATCAATGACCTTCTAAGCTGTATATCTAACCCTATCCACTCATACGCTGATGACTCCACCCTTCACCTTTCCATTCGGTTCCCGCAACGCCCATCTCAGCAGTTACTTCAACAAACAAGGGATGAGGCTATGACACACCTAATGTCTGACTTGGCTTGTATCTCTGACTGGGGTAAAAATAATCTGGTTGTTTTTAATGCATCTAAGACTCAGTTCTTACACCTATCAACCAATCAAAATCTTCCACAGGTACATCCACTGTTTAATGAAATTCAGCTTAATCCTGCATCATCCTTGAACATGCTTGGGGTTTCATTTACTCGGGACTTATCTTGGAAAGATCATATTACATCTCTTGTAAAATCTGCTTCCAAGAGATTGGGTGTGCTGTGCTGACTCCATTCTTTCTTTACCCCTGCACAATTGTTGACTCTATACAGGGGTTTTATCCGCCCCTGTGTGGTGTACAGCTCTCATGTGTGGAGAGGCTCCCCACATACAGCTCTTCTCAATAGGGTGGAGTCAAAGGCTTTTCGTCTCATTAACTCTCCTCATCTTACTGACTTCCTTCAACTTCCGTCTCCTTGCCGCACTGTTGCATCTTTATCTCTTTTCTATCACTACTTTAATGGTCACTGCTCCTCTGAACTGTCTGCATGCATTCCTCCACCTCTACGACGGGCGCGTAGCACCTGTTTAGCAGCAAACTCTCATCCCTTTTGTGTCCAACTCTCTAATGCAAGAGTTGACCGTTACTCCCAGTCCTTCATTTATGCAACAGGTCAGCTCTGGAATTGTCTCCCTCTGTCTGTATTTCCTGCTGCCTATGATCTAGTCTTTCAAATGCAGTGTGTCCAGGCATCTTGAAATGAATGGATCTTGAATTTGGCTCTCTCTTGTATTTTGTTTTTCTCTTTGAGGGAACTCTTATTGCAGGTTCATGGCCTTTGATTCCTTCTTCCTCGCATAAAAAAAAAAAAACTATGTACAGCACTTGGTGAAGCACACAGGCAGAGTGAGGCAGAGCGAGCGTGAGGGGGGGAGCAAGTAAGTGTATGGCCTCAACAGCCTGAAGGATGGTAGAGGAGCAGTTACCTTACATGCCTGCCAGTTTTTACCCACAAATCTTGAAAAATGCGGTCACAGTGAAGTTTTTTTATTTAGACCGTTTTATAACAGCACTGTCACTGGCCGTGCAGTTATGTCAGACCGTTTTAAAACGGCACTGGCACACGGCAGGTTAATGACTAACCTCAGGATTACAGTCACGAAGATATTGGACAACTACCGGTAGGGGTAATGAAATGTACCGGTATGTAGTTATATTGCAAGGTCATTTAATTATAAGATAATATATGATTATCATATCTTGGATATTCTGTTAACCATTTTCCATGAATGTTTCTACAGTTTTGGTGCAAACATAGGTGTGAGGGGACTTACTATATATTTCAATATTATAATCCTAATGTTAAATTCTGCATCTTCTATTGAATGTGACATTATACCATCGACAGCAAAGAGCAATGTATCAATATAAAAGTGTTCACCATCGAATTCTATTTTTGTTTCTTGTAGTTGTCATAATATCACTGCTATATGTTACTAATTTCAGTAAGGTTGTTGATGCAGTATAGCCTTGCTTTATTCCAGTAGTTACCTTTATCTTCAGAATCTCTATCAAGTTTTAATATAGTCTGTCTTTATTTCCAGTATATAAATGCCTAAAGTGATGACCTGATTCCCAGTACCTTTCACTCAGAAAGTGGTATCTGGCAACTGCCACGGCCAAGTTATATTTCCTATATTGCACACCGGAAAAAGCAATAATTAGGTAAACAACACCAAACCCAGTATATAAGTGTTTTTACCGTGTATATCTCGCATTATGGAAGAAACCACAATACTCTAAAGCAGAGGCTTAGCCATATGAAAGAATATGAAATGCACAGCCTATCAATGGTTTCAGGGTTAAATGCAGAGAAACTCTCATAATACTAATTTTATATCCTTAATCAACAATACTGAAGGAAAAAGGTCTCATGAAATAAAACCCGCAGATTATTGTATGGTCGAAATTACGAGTGCCATCAAATCAGGAAAAAAAAAAAAAAACTATACTGTTAACCACTTTTAATTCTCTATGTGGGATATTTATGCGGGAAAACCCGTGAGTGCTGTAAGCAAGATGGATCGTCAACTAGAAACTACAGCCTATCAGTGCAAGCAGATTATTGCTCATTATTTAGCAAATAATCTAATAAAACTGATATCTCACCTTAACATCAAGTAGACAGTTAATGGATAGATAAGCGATATAGAGAGGGACAGAACATAGAAAATTTGCCAAATGAAGCCTCTTGTAGCACAACATAAGACCAAGACAGACAGATTATTGCATGTGCTCAATAGCAACCCCTAGCCACCTGTGTTGCTGTCAAGAAGCAAATTAATCTCCTGGCATTCAGTGAAATCAGTAAACCTAGTGCAATTAGTGGAGGAAAATTGGTCATTTTCATTCACATGATAAAATTCCAACATGTAATAAAATAAGCAGGGCAGTTTCTTGAAAGAACAGGAGGAAGAGTGAGACAGTCAAAAGCAAGAGTACCACAATGAAATGATCTGAAGACGAAATGGACTGTAGGAAAAAAAGGAGTGGGGAAGGGGGGAATCGTGACAAAGGCCGGGACATCCACTCCCATCCATCGCATGATAATGACTGACGTAAGACTTGGCCGGCGTGCTGTGTTGCGAAAGGAAAGTTATAAAAATCCTCCTGATTGGTCTCAAAAGTGGTAAAAATCCACATGACTGAGGTATATTAAGGGAAAAAGTGCTAGACAGGACTTCAAGAGAATGCCAGATATACAGAAAATATTGAAATTTTTACCAGTTACATTGTTTTTAAAACCTCTAATTTTGCCGAGAAAATTGCTACATTTTTAACAGCTGGCATGAGTTGTGACCACTGAGGTCTATCATAAGGAGGGGCTTTCTCATGGGTAGTGCAACGTAGTTTGTGTGCTCACCGTCAGGGTCCCAGGGCAGCACTAATGATGTTTATGCATTACACCCGATGCCTGCACCTTTTGAAATCAAGTGATGAATCCAAATAACTTAGTGCCATGGTCCACTGCACAACAACCGGAAGCAACACCGAAACAGAGACAGCAAGCTAAGAACAGTGTTCCAAATGCATTACCATGGTGGAGGCGAAGAGTGGGGTGTTTCAGTATGGCGGCCAAAGTCACACACTCCCTGCAGAGACAGCCCCTCCATATGATAGAGGTCAGTGGTCTTGACGACATGCGGAAACGTGCCAGATTTCACTTTTTATTTAATTACTGTCATTGACCTAAATGAAATAAACGTTAAACTTAACCAATGTTTTCTCAAGATGATTTATTTTTTTTTTAAACACCGTAAATAATGTTTGCAGGGCAGGCAAAGACAGTTTCTGTCTCCTAACACCCAATCAAGTGAACGTTGCCAGACTCAGGAAGTTTTGTCTGAAACTTAGAAAGCGAATCATTACTTGCCTGGGCAATCGTACACTTTGGTAATTAGTTTTATTATCAATGGGTGTATCTTGATTTATTTTAAATCTTGTATTAGTTTGCACCTTGTTAAAGTGTCAGATGCTTTAGAAAAATACTTCAGTAACTCTTAATGGATCACTGCATTAATAGTTAGCACAATTCTTCCTTAAATTTTATAAATTTTTCTTAGTTAGTTCTACTCTTAGCTTAATGTTTTCCTTCTCTAATTTCATTAACCTGCCGTCTAATATTTTTGTTTTGATTGTCTTATTTTTAAATGTATATTTTCTATTTCGTGCATGGTAAGTTTTGGGAAGTTATCTGGCTCACGATTTTATTCCATCCCCCCTCTCCACCAGCCCCTCCACGCGCCTATGAAAACATGTATTCTCGCCTTATTTTCACCACCCAAATATATATATTTATAGATATAGATATATATATATATATATATATATATATATATATATATATATATATATATATATATAATGCGAGGAAGAAGGAACCAAAGGCTAGGAACTCGCAATTACAGTTCCTTCCAAGAAAAAAAATACTAAAACAATACAAAAGAGAGCCAAACTAAAGATCTGTTCCTTTTCAGATGCCTGGACACACTGCGTTTGAAAGATTGGAGGTCATAGCTAGCAGGAAATGCGAGGGAAACAGTTCCAGAGTTGACCTGTTGCATAAATGAAGGACTGGGAGTAACGGTTAACTCTTGCATTAGAGAGTTGCACAGAAACGGTATGAGAGGTTGTTGCTAGATGGGTGAGTAGCACCCATCGAAGAGGTGAAGAGATGCAAACAGACAGTTCAGAGGAGCAGTGACCATGGAAGTAACAATAGAAAAGAGATAAAGATACAACAGTGTGGTGAAGCGACAGAGGGTGAAGGGAGCCAGTAAGAGGACGAGAGTTAATGAGACAAAAAGCCATTGACTCCACCCTAATGAGAAGAGCTGTATGTGGGGAGCCTCCCCACACATGACAGTTCGACTCTACACAGGGACGAATAAAACCCGTGAATAAAGTCAATAACTGTGCAGGTGTAAAGAAGGTATGGCGTCGGCTCAGCAAACTTAATCTCTTGGAAGCATATTTTACAAGAAATGTAAGATTATCTTTCCAAGAAAAATCCCGAGTAAATGAAACCCCAAGCATGTTCAACGATGATGCAGGATTCAGCTGGATATAATTAAACATTAGAGGGTACTCTTGTGGAAGATTCTGTCTAGTTGACAGGTGTCAGAACTGAGTTTTTGATGCATTAAAAACAAGATTATTTTTATCCCAGTCAGAGATACGAGCTAAGTCAGACATTAGGTGTGTCATAGCCTCATCCCTTGCGTGTTGAAGTAACTGCTGAGACAGACGTTGCTGAAACCGAATGGAAAGGTGAAGGGTGGAATCATCAGCGTACGAGTGGATAGGGTTAGATGTACAGCTTAGAAGGTCATTGATGAATAAAAGGAAGAGAGTTGGTGATAGGACAGAGCCCTGAGGAACACCACTGTTGATAGACCTAGGAGAAGAACGATGGCCGTCTACAACAGCGGCTATAGAACGACCAGAAAGGAAACTGTAGATGAAGGCACAGATACAATGATAGAAACCGTAAGAGTGAAGTTTGGAAATTAAAGATTTATGCCAGACTCGATCGAAAGCCTTTGAGATGTCAAGGGCAATGGCAAAGCTTTCGCCAAAGTCCCGAAAGGAGGATAACCAGGAGTCTGAAAGATAGGTGAGAAGATCGCCAGTGGAGCGTCCCTGATGGAACCCATACTGATGATCAGAAAGAAGGTTGTGATAGGAAAGATGGTTTAAATTTTTTTTTGTTAAGAGTAGACTCAAATTCTTTTGAGACACAAGATGTTAAAGCAATTGGACGGTAGTTAGTGGGTTAGGAATGGTCACCCTTCTTTGGGACTGGATGAATGTGAGCAAACTTCCACCTAGAAGGAAAGGTGCAAGTTGGAAGAGAAGGTGAAATAGTTTACCTAGGCAGGATGTAAGCACAGAAGCACAGATCTTGTGGACAACAGGAGGGACTCCATCAGGTCCATATGCATTGTTAGTACTGAGGCCAGTGATAGCAGAAAATACATCAGCTGAAGAAATTTTTATGTCAGCCATGAGGAAGTCAAAGGGGGGAAACTATGGAGGAAGAGCACCGGAATCGTCTAAGGTGGAATTGGAGGAGAAAGAGTGAGCAAAGAGATCTGCTTTATCAATAGAAGAAATAGCTACAGAACCATCAAAGTAGAAAAGAGGGGAGAAGGATGATGAGGTAAAGTTGTTAGAAAGGTTTTTGGTGAGGTGCCAGAAGGAAAGGGAAGAATTTGAGCTGGAGAGTTGAGAGCATTTGGAATGGATGAAATTATTTTTACCAGAGTGATGAACAGACTTAGCACAATTCCGGGCAGAAACATAAAAAAGATGTGATTCAGGGGTGGGCTGGCTCTGGTACCTTTTATAGGCCCTCTCCTTGTTGCGGACAGCATTAGAACAAGCGTGATTAAACCAAGGCTTTCTTGCATTAGTCAAAGGACATGAGAAAGGAATGTATGCTTTCATGTCTGAGGGAATAACCTCTGTAATGTGGAAGGCACACTCAGATGACTTCCGGCCATGGAAGCAATAATCATTCCAGTGAAAATAAAAGAAGTACTGCCTAAGGGCCTCCCAACCTGCCGCTCCAAAGTGTCAAAGACGACGTTTCTTTGGAGGGTCCAGAGACCATACTGGAGTAATAGGACAGGTTAAGGTTATAAGGTTATGATTGGAGGAGCCCAACGGAGAGAAAAGATTAACAGTGTAAACAGAAGGATTAATTGCAAGGAAGAGGTCAAGTATGTTGGAGCTTTCTCCAAGGCGGTCAGGGATACTGGTAGGGTGCTGTACAAGCTGCTCTAGGCCATTAAAGATAGAAATGATATAGGCTTGTTCACCAGGTGGATCAGTGAAAGGGAAGGAGAGCCAAAGGCAGTGGTAAACATTGAAATCTCCTAGAATGGGGAATTCAGAGAGAGGAGGAATGGACAGAATGTGTTCCATTGTAGAAATATGATGGTCGAAGAATTTTTGATAGTAGAATTAGGGGATTAGTAAACAGCGCAGATATATTAAGTGAGAGAACGACAGGAGAGCCGAAGCCAGAGAGTAGAGAATTCAGAAGACCCAAGTTCAGGAATACAAGAGCAAGATAAGTCATTGCATACATATACACAACAGCCACCTTTGGCTTTGAAATTAGTATAGAGAAAGTAGGAGGATACAGACAAGGGTTTGCTATCAGATGCCTCAAACAGGTGAGTCTCAGTTAAAAAGAGAATGTGAGGTTTAGAGGAGGGCAGTTGGTGTTCCACAGAAAGTTAGTGGAAAGGCCGCGAATGTTGCAGAAATGAAGAAGTGAGTCAGACAGTGGTTCAAGGCAAGTCGAGGAGTTATCTTTGGGACACGGGCAGATTGTAGGGGCATTTATGGTCCCCTCCCCCCTGGGGACTCCGTGGCATGGTTTAAGTGCATCATATTCCTTTTTTTATTTTGAAAAGGAAGTGTACTGTGTGCTGTGCATGTAGATGGGTGTTGAAAGATAGAGAAACTTGTATTGGAGAGCATGCTGGCCTACTCTGTGTGTTACTGAGACAATGAAAACGTTCAGCAAAGGGGGATGGTCAGGAACTAGTCCTGAGGGCTGATGAAACGGGAGCTCCAGCCCTCCCTGTTGTCAGCTTTCCATCCACCTTGGGAGTACTGCCTTGCTCAACTGATACTACAGTATATATATATATATATATATATATATATATATATATATATATATACGTATATATATATATATATATATATATATATATACACACACATATATATATATATATATATATATATATATATATATATATATATATATATATATATAGTCATAAAAACTACATCATTTTATTCTCCGATATTTGTTCTGGTCAATAAGCAAAAAAAAAGCACAGAAAAGTACAAATAGAAGTACATTAGGCCTGTGTGAATAAACATTCTGGAACTTCAATCTCACTTCTCAACATCATAGCTCGAATGTTTTCCCTCATACCTCTAATTGTTATTATATGTTTAGAAAGAGAATTTCATCAGCTTTCTAATATTGTTTGCGGCTTTTTTATATGGTTTTTAGTTTTCGAGAAAATAGAAAATTAAAAGTACTTACCTACAGGGATGTGAGTTTTTGTTCAGGGTGCTGTAATGAAGACGTTTTCTTTCAGATGTTATGTTTTTATTTCATTGGCTTATGTAAAATTTCATGGTCTCTCTCAAGGTGATTTCAGATTTTTCATGCACCTTATAGTTTTCCGAGTAAATCCCATAAAACTAAATTTCATTCACTGTCACAGACCTTTTATCAAGACTAGCACTACACAAATAATTCAATATATTTCTCTACGAACATTCGCTGATTATATACGTATATTTCACACAAAACCATGCATAATGTATCACTATCTGAGAATTGCGAAATACATTTCATGTGGCTGTGTAGCATATTTGACACCTCTCATTCCTCCGTTGTTTGCATTAACTCAGGCAGTGCATACAATATATTTCTCTATGAACGTATATTTCACACTAAACTTTACACTAAATATCACTATCACAATGATTCCAGCCACTATATGCATCACACAATATAAACACTTGCATCACTAAATAGGTAAAATATTCTCATCATTTGGGGCAGGATGATGCAGAGTAGCAAACCCTGCTAGAGCAAACACGACTCCTGCCAAGGCCTAACAGCTGATAATGAGCCCCAGTGCTTTACAAACACTATACCTATGTTCCATAGACACAATCACATCAGAATAGATTCACAGACACTGTACAATAATGATATTTCAAGTGTGACTTCTGCCTCGGGCAGGATGGGGAAAATTGAGGAAGTTTAAAGGGATGAGGGACGGAGCGCTACCCTTCCCCCTGGCTTGTGGTGAGAGACTGTGGAATACCGATTCGTTCTGCCCCATGCCAGGACCACCGGGGTTGCTGAATGCTTACTTTGGACGCTAGACTGGCCTGCTAGGATGCACTAAAATTTGACACAAATCAGCTCGAAACTAATTTTTTAACGAATATTTTTCTGCTTTAGAACATGATTTGCTTCTTCGTGTTTTGACCAGGACAAACCCAAAGAACGCGAATCGCGTCTTCTTGTGTCAATAAGTTTTTACTGTTCACTGAGCCAAACATAATAATCTTTCTGAAATACCTTAAAATATGGTGGTGGCATCGCTACACATTGTAGATGATACCATCTTTGACATAAAGGTATTGTTTCTTTTTTTGTTTCTGTTCTTTCTGTTTTGTCATAGTAAACTAGATATGACTAGACTGATTCTGTTTTCTAAAGTTCTGTTTTTCTGCATACAGTAATTGTACATCTATTGCTATCATTTCTTACAGTAAAAATACTAAGCTTCAGTAGCATTATCTTTTATGGTGTCAGTGTTACCTTACCTAATGGAAAATATTATCACACTTGCTGAAGGTAAATGCTGGCAGAGAAATAGTTATAAGGAGGTTGTCAATAAATGTAGGACAAAGGAACAAGATAAGTGCAGTAGTAACAGCGATAGCAACAAGCAAGTGGCGGAGGAGCGGTCCGACTCATCCTGTGACATCATCAATCTCACACCCAGGCCTTCACATAGAATGGCCTTGTCTCAGCCCAGTTCCCCATTCCAGTCTCCTCTTCCCCCGCCTCTCCCTTAACCCGTCCACTTTTCTTAATCTCTCTCCTCCAGGTCAGACCTATCCCTCCTTCAACTTTTCCATGCCCTCCTCGTCTTGCCTCTTTCCCTTCCCTTTTTCGTTTCCCCCTTTGCTCTCTCTTTCCCTTCTCTCTATATATCTCTCCTTTTTCCCTTTTCCTTCCAATCTCTCTTTCTTATTACCACTCTTCTGATTTCTCATCCTCGTTCCCCCTCCTCCTCTCACTCTTAACCCTCTTGCCTTCAGACTTTTCAATCTGCCACTCCTTCCCCTCCCTCACCCCATCCCACTTCATGTCCATCTTATTTTTCACCTTCTTCCCCGTTCCCATCCCCAGCCCCTTCCCATTCCTCACTCTATCCTACCCCGCTAGGAATAAAATACTTTCCATCTTCATTCTTCATTTTCCTCATTCCTTCTCCCTCCCTCTACTCCCATTCCTTTTCTTCTTCCTCTCTCCATCCTCCCCCCCTCCTGTCCTCCCTCCACCAGCACCTTAAATGAGTCAATTCTCATCAATATTGC
>NC_137063.1:14908721-15018721 GCF_032717465.1 Coenobita brevimanus
CTTTCACTGAACCACCTGATGAACACGCCTACACCTATTCTATCTTTTAATGACCTAGAGCAGCTTGTACAGCACCCTACTCATATCCCTGTCTGCTTGAAGAGAGC
Source organism: Coenobita brevimanus (assembly GCF_032717465.1). Classification (NCBI taxonomy): domain Eukaryota; kingdom Metazoa; phylum Arthropoda; class Malacostraca; order Decapoda; family Coenobitidae; genus Coenobita; species Coenobita brevimanus. Next base: position 14,908,829 of record NC_137063.1, read on the forward strand.
TCCAACATACTTGACCTCTTCCTTACAAGTAATTCTTCTGGTTACACTGTTAATCTTTTCTCTCCGTTGGGCTCCTCTGATCACAACCTTATCACCTTAACCTGTCCTATCGCTCCGGTACGGCCTGTGGACCCTCTAAAGAAACGTTGTCTGTGGCACTTTGGAGCTGCGAATTGGGAGGCCCTCAGGCAGTACTTCTTTGATTTTCCCTGGAATGATTATTGCTTCCATGGCCGGGAGCCATCTGAGTGTGCCTTGCACATTATGGAGGTTATTCTCTCGGGCATGGAAGCATACATTCCTCTCTCATATCCTTTGACTAATGCAAGAAAGCCTTGGTTTAATCATGCTCGTTCTAATGCTCTCTGCAACAAGGAGAGGGCCTATAAAAGGTACCGGAGCCAACCCACCCCTGAATCGCATCTTTTATACATTTCTGCCCGGAATCGTGCTAAGTCTGTTCTTTGCTCTGCTCAAAATAATTTCATCCGTACAAAATGCTCTCAACTCTCTCACCAAATTCTTCCCGCTCCTTCTGGCACCTTGCCAAAAAACTTTCTAACAACTCTACCTCATCACCTTCCCTCCTCTATTCTACTCTGATGGCTCTGTAGCTATTTCTCCTTCTGATAAAGCAGATCTCTTCACTCAGACTTTCTCCTCCAATTCCACCTTCCATGATTCTGGTGCTGTTCCTCCATCACTTCACTCCCCTGACTTCCTCATGGCTAACATTAAAATTTCTTCAGCTGTTGTATTTTCTGCCCTCACAGGCCTCAAAACTAATAAGGCTTATGGACCTGATGGAGTCCCTCCTGTTGTTCTCAAGAACTGTGCTTCTGTGCTTACACCCTGCCTAGGCAGATTCTTTCGCCTTTGTCTATCAACTTGTACCTTTCCTTCTTGCTGGAAGTTTGCTTTCATTCAGCCAGTCCCAAAGAAGGGTGACCATACCCAACCCTCTAACTATCGTCCAGTTGCTTTAACATCCTGTATCTCAAAAGTTTTCGAGTCTATTCTTAATAGAAAAATTTTAAAGCATCCTTCCTATCACAGTCTTCTTTCTGATCGTCAGTATGGGTTCCGTCAGGGACGCTCCACTGGTGATCTTCTCACCTACCTTTCAGACTCCTGGTCATCCTCCTTTCGGGACTTTGGCGAAAGCTCAAAGGCTTTCGATCGAGTCTGGCATAAATCTTTAATTTCCAAACTGCCCTTCTAAAGTTTGTATCCTTCTATCTGTGCCTTCATCTTCGGCTTCCTTTCTGGTTGTTCTATAGCCGCTGTTGTAGACGGCCATCGTTCTTCTCCTAGATCTATTAACAGTGGTGTTCCTCAAGGCTCTGTCCTATCACCAACTCTCTTCCTTTTATTCATCAATGACCTTCTATCCACTCATATACTGATACTCCACCCTTCACCTTTCCATTCGATTCCCACAACGTCCATCTCAGCAGTTTGTTCAAATAAGGGATGAGGCTATGGCACACCTAATGTCTGACTTGGCTCGTATCTCTGACTGGGGTAAAAATAATGTGGTTGTTTTTAATGCATCAAAGACTCAGTTTTTGTACCTATCAGCCCAACAAAATCTTCCATGGGTATACCCACTAATGGTTAACCCCTACACCGCAGTTATGTTTTTGCTCTCCTTGTCTGTCCTGCGAGGATATTCGCGCTCCGACTGACTTTTTGAAAATATTTGCCAAAAATCAGTTATTAGTCCTAGAATATTACAATTATATGTGCATATGGCACATATCGTCAGCTTTCTTTTGAGATGTTTGTTGAGCCTTCGTCGAGTACTGTAGGACTTGTGGAGACTTCTGAAGTTGGGTAACGAATTCTCCACTTTACACTTCCTGACACCCCGTAATATGATTACCACAGCCTGATATTATCACTAGAAACACTATTCTATGATTTTCAAGTAGTTTGGAAACCATACACCAAAAAAGAAACACTGTGAAAGCAATGAAAATTACGAGCGCGTACGAGCTTCCAACTTGCGCTCGTTCCCCACTGGTATTCTGTCATTTATTATTCATAAACACACACTTTATATTCCTATTACTTTATTACACACACACACACACACACACACACACACACACACACACACACACACACACACACACACACACACACACACATATATATATATATATATATATATATATATATATATATATATATATATATATATGTATGTATGTATGTATATTATATATAAATATGTATATATATATATATATATATATATATATATATATATATATATATATATATATATATATATGGTATTTATCCATAAGTTTCCTTCGGTAATAGTAGTTTATTTTCACTCCAGGCAACTTTCTCGTTCAGTAAACTAGCGTAGAGAGCAAAGCTTTGACTGTCATTACTCCAAGTGTTTATACTCATATTCTTATATTAGTAATTATTTACATTCCTATTTTATTTACACTATGTTATACACTGTCACTTCCAGTAAATAAGGGCTCCTTTCCCTTGGAGCCAGGATGAACTTGGGACACTGAAGCACTCGTAGTTTATCACCATTTCCTCCACTGGCTCATCACACGATTCACCAGAAAGATTGTAGTCACTGTCCATCATTATCATAGATAAATTAGCCAGTTCACGCTCCACAGCAGAGTCATTAAGTCCTTTACCCCTTCCCACACGAGGTTTAGTAGGGGTAGAGATCACAAGGCCCTCTAGAAGCAGCGGAAATGGAGGGGCGCAAGTGCTACGTGCTTTCATCTCAAGAAACAACACTGAACAAAATGACGAGGCGGATATGGGGCCGCCAAGGGTTGACAACGTCAGCGAGGTGACAGCTGCTAATTTATATGCTGTGAAATGATTGGCAGGTAATTAGGTAGTTCCAGGTGATTGTAAATATCACTTAGGCTTCTCTCTTCCTTTCTTATATATATTTTTATTACGAGAATAGATTATACGGTATATTTCAAGGAGAAATTACCAGGGAAAATTAGTGAACAAGTGCATGTGGGGTGTTGCCAGGTGATAATTAGCCAACTTCAGGTGTATGGCACTATCAGTTACCTTTTTTTTTTTTGGTATATATTATTTTGTATAACAATAGGGCATAGGGCTTATTTCAATGGATGAATTCAAACGAAAATTCTGGGGAAGATTTGCTTAGCGCAGCGTGGCCAGGCAGGCGAGAGGAGAGGGTAATGGAGGGGAGGTAGGGAGGAGAGTCAAGAACAGGGGATAAATAGCTAAATTGTCAACAATGGATGGGAGTACAGATGACATTAGCAGTGCTGACTATTGTTGGACACCGGCAGTACTGATAGATGATACAAGCCACCACTTGAAAGCCCGGGAGAATTCAAAATAACACAGAATCGCAAAAGTGACGCCCTATGGTATGATCCATTGCGCCTGAGCATCATGAAAGTGATGCCCCATGGTTAAGGGGTTAATAATATTCAGCTTAATCCTGCATCATCGTTGAACATGCTTGGGGTTTCATTTACTTGGGACTTATCTTGGAAAGATCATATTGCATCTCTTGTGAAATCTGCTTCCAAGAGATTGGGTGTGCTGAGCCGACTCCATTCCTTCTTTACCCCTGCACAGTTGTTGACTCTATACAAGGGTTTTATTCACCCCTGCGTAAAGTACAACTCTCATGTCTGGGGAGACTCTCCACATACAGCTCTTCTCAATAGGGTGGAGTCAAAGGCTTTTTGTCTCATTAACTCTTCTCCTCTTACTGACTCCCTTCAACCTCTGTCTCTTTGCCGCACTGTTGCATCTTTATCTCTTTTCTATCGCTACTTTAATGGTCACTGTTCCTCTGAACTGTCTGCATCCATTCCTCCAGCTCAACGACGGGCGCATAGCACCCGTCTAGCAGCAAACTCTCACCCCTTTTCTGTCCAACTCTTTAATGCAAGAGTTAACCGTTACTCCCAGTCCTTCATTTATGCAACAGGTCAGCTCTGAAACTGTCTCCCTCTGTCTGTATTTCCTGCTTCCTATGATCTCCAGTCTTTCAAACGTAGTGTGTCCAGGCATCTCGAAATGAATGGATCTTGAATTTGACTCTCTCTTGTATTTTGTTTTTCTCTTGGAAGGAAGAGTTTTGCGGGCTCGTTGCCTTTGGTTCCTTCTTCCTCACATAAAAAAAAAAAAAAAAGCTACCAAAGGGGAGCTTCCCTGAGTTTCAGCTGAAACTGCCAGGCACGGCCATACATACATATATATACTGTACAGTCACGCGTACTAATTTCTGCTCAGGGGTTACCCCTTCCTTCCCCCCTCTACCCTGGACAGAGGGAAGGGGGGAATCGCGAACAAGTCTACCCCGCCTTCTGCCCCCAACTCCCCCACCCTCCACCTCCAGCTGCCAGTTACTGATTAGACGCAAATTTTCTCATGTCCTGTAAACATGACTAAACTGTCGTCGCACATGCTTTCAACGGCCAAGAGTTGGACTATATTTTTAGAATAAATTATTACCGTATTGAACTGCATTCTCAAATTGAAAATATTCACCATCATTGTAATCCAGTGTCGTCAGCTGCACAATTCTGGGCTCCAGTGCTTTCCTTTTCACTTCCCCCAGCTCTCTCTCTCTCTCTCTCTCTGAATTTACTTTTCCCACTCACTTTCTTTTTAAATTTATATAACTTTCTCTTTGCTTCTCTCCCCCTCTCCCCCTTCTCTCTCGTTCTTTGTCTTAAGTCTTCCCCGCCTCTCACCCCTCCCCTCCCCCCACCTTAGGCCTGATCAGCAGTCAGTTATACCGTCACCGCTCCTTCGTATATCGTGTGCAGGCAACATTTATCACACACACTTAGGTCAGATGTATGGAAAGCTAATTTTTATATAATTATATATATAATTGTATTTCTCATTATGTGCCAAGTTCAAATAGAGAACACCAGACCAATATTCGTGATTTTTATTAGAGTGACCGTTCCTCTTCACATAGCTGGGTAGCTGGGCTTATAAACTGCGCGCACACACACACACACACACACACACACACACACACACACACACACACCGCTGGCGCAGTGGTAACGTTCTCGCTCGCCATCTGGTAGACGGGAGTTCGAGCCTCGCTCAGCTTGCGAAAAGTTTCACTGACGAAGTGGGTGGTTACTGTCCCCTTTGAGCAAGGGGACGGGTGTGTGGGTGTGTGAAGGTCACAGCCTTGCCCTTAGATCGGACTATATGAACTCTCAGCTCCCTTCCAGGAGGGTAAAAAGCTGACGATCACGACCATCAAGTGATCCTGACCGACCCGGTGAATTACACACACACACGACTTAAATTTTGCACTGACAGCGTGGCGACTACAAATATAGTCATTCTAACAACTGGATCTGCTGGCTCCAAACCATCCATGTCCCAGTCAAACTCCTCATTCAATAACCAGCCAAAGGTGGCTGTTGTGTATATATACGCAACGACTTATCTTGCTCTCGTGTTCCTGAACTTGATTCTTCTGAATTCTCCACACTCTGGCTTCGGCTTTCCTGTCATTCTCTGACTAAATATATCTGTGCTGTTTACTTATCCCCTAATTCTACTGACTATCAAAAATTCTTTGACTATCTTACTTCTACGATGGAACACATTCTATCCATTTCTCCTTTCTCTGAAATCTCCATTCTTGGAGATTTCAATGTTCACCACCACCTTTGGCTCTCCTCTCCTTTCACGGATCCACCTGGTGAACAAGCCTACATCTTTTCTATCCTTAATGACCTAGAGCAGCTTGTACAGCACCCTACCCGTATCCCTGACCGCCTTGGAGAGAGCTCCAACATACTTGACCTCTTCCTCACAACTAATCCTTCTGCTTACTCTGTTAATCTTTTCTCTCCGTTGGGCTCCTCCGATCACAACCTTATTACCTTAACCTGTCCTATCACTCCGGTACGGCCTGTGGACCCTCCAGAGAAACGTCGTCTGTGGCATTTTGGAGCCACAGACTGGGAGGCCCTCAGGCAGTACTTCTTTGATTTTCCCTGGAATGATTATTCCTTCCATGGCCGTGAGCCATCTGAGTGTGCCTTGCGCATTACGGAGGTTATTCTCTCAGGCATGGAAGCATACATTCCTTTCTCATATCCTTTGACTAATGCAAGAAAGCCTTGGTTTAATCACGCTTGTTCTAATGCTGTCCGCAACAAGGAGAGGGCCTACAAAAGGTACCGGAGCCAACCCACCCCTGAATCACATCATCTTTACGTTTCTGCCCGGAATCGTGCTAAGACTGTTCTTCGCTCTTCTAAAAATAATTTCATCCATACTAAATGCTCTCAACTCTCCAACTCGAATTCTTCCCGCTCCTTCTGGCATCTTGCCAAAAATCTTTCTAACAACTTTACCTCATCATCCTTCCCTCCTCTTTTCTACTCTGATGGTTCTGTAGCTATTTCTTCTACTGATAAAGCAGATCTCTTCGCACAGACTTTCTCCTCCAATTCTACCTTAGACGATTCCGGTGCTGTTCCTCCATCACTTCCCCCCTCTGACTTCCTCATGGCTGACATTAAAATTTCTTCAGTTGATGTATCTTCTGTCATCACTGGCCTCAGTACTAACAAGGCATATGGGCCTGATGGGGTCCCTCCTGTTGTTCTCAAGAACTGTGCTTCTGTGCTTACACCCTGCCCAGGCAAACTCTTTCGTCTTTGTCTGTCAACTTGTACCTTTCCTTCTTGCTGGAAGTTTGCTCTCATTCAGCCAGTCCCAAAGAAGGGTGACCACTCCCAACCCTCCAACTATCGTCCAATTGCTTTAACGTCCTGTATTTCAAAAGTTTTCGAGTCAATTCTTAATAGAAAAATTTTAAGGCATCTTTCGTATCACAACCTTCTTTCCGATCGTCAGTATGGGTTCCGTCAGGGACGCTCCACTGGCGATCTTCTCACCTACCTTTCCGACTCCTGGTCATCCTCCTTTCGGGACTTTGGCGAAAGCTTTGCCATTGCACTTGACATCTCAAAGGCTTTCGATCGAGTCTGGCATAAATCTTTAATTTCCAAACTGCCCTCCTACGGTTTCTATCCTTCTATCTGTGCCTTCATCGCTAGTTTCCTTTCTGGTCGTTCTATAGCCGCTGTTATAGACGGCCATCGTTCTTCTCCTAGATCTGTCAACAGTGGTGTTCCTCAGGGCTCTGTCCTATCACCAACTCTCTTCCTTTTATTCATCAATGTTCTTCTAAGCTGTACATCTAACCCTATCCACTCATATGCTGATGACTCCACCCTTCACCTTTCCATTCGGTTCCCGCAACGCCCATCTCAACAGTTACTTCAACAAACAAGGGATGAGGCTATGGCACACCTAATGTCTGACTTGGCTCGTATCTCTGACTGGGGTAAAAATAATATGGTTGTCTTTAATGCATCTAAGACTCAGTTCTTACACCTTTCAACCCGACAAAATCTTCCACAGGTATACCCACTAATGTTTAATAATATTCAGCTTAATCCTACATCATCCTTGTACATGCTTGGGGTTTCATTTACTCGGGACTTATCTTGGAAAGATCATATTACATCTCTTGTAAAATCTGCTTCCAAGAGATTGGGTGTGCTAAGCCGACTCCGCTCTTTCTTTACCCCTGCGCAATTGTTGACTCTATACAGGGGTTTTATCCGCCCCTGTGTGGAGTACAACTCTCATGTGTGGGGAGGCTCCCCTCATACAGCTCTTCTCAATAGGGTGGAGTCAAAGGCTTTTCGTCTCATTAACTCTCCTCCTCTTACTGACTCCCTTCAACCTCTGTCTCTTCACCGCACTGTTGCATCTTTATCTCTTTTCTATCGCTACTTTAATGGTCACTGCTCCTCTGAACTGTCTGCTTGCTTTCCTCCACCTCTACGATGGGCGCGTAGCACCCGTCTGGCAGCAGACTCTCATCCTTTTTCTGTCCAACTCTCTAATGCAAGAATTAACCGTTACTCCCAGTCTTTCATTTATGCAACAGGTCAACTCTGGAACTGTCTCCCTCTGTCTGTATTTCCTGCTGCCTATGATCTCCAGTCTTTCAAACGCAGTGTGTCCAGGCATCTCAAAATGATCGGATCTTGAATTTGGCTCTATATTGTATTTTGTTTTTCTCTTGGAGGGAACTGTTACTGCGGACTCATGGCCTTTGGTTCCTTCTTCCTCGCATAAAAAAAAAAAAAAATCAATTGACATACATGGAGAAACTCACGCAGTAGCCCTTGATATTTCTAAAGCTTTTGACAGAGTATGGCATCGTTCCCTGCTGTCCAAACTCTCTTGCTATGGAGTAACATCTTTTCTTCCTTTGATTTCCTCATATCTCACTGACAGGAAAATAAGAGTAAAAGTATATGATGTATATTCCAATTTACACTCAGTTAATGCCAGCGTGCCGCAGGGATCAGTTCTGGCGCCAATCCAACACCTGGTTCATATCAATGATCTCTTATCTGTCACCCACAATCTCATCCACTCATATGCAGATGACTCAACACTACATAGTTCATTCACACTCAGGCACCCATTTACACACTCTAATATCTCTACCTCTCAACTCAGTACAGCCATCTCCATAAATCAAGACCTATCTACTCTCAGTGAATGGGGACAAAAGAACCTTGTCTCATTTAATACTGGTAAAACTATATATATGCAATTTACTGATAGACACATTGCCAGATTCATATATTGCCTTCAGTGCTATTAATATTTCCATCTCCAAAAGTATTGAAATTCTCGGCATCTCACTTAACAATGCCCTCACCCTGGACCTATAATGTTAGATCACTTGCTAAAACAGCCTCAAAGAAACTTGGATTATTGTACAGAGTTCGTACTTCTTCACTGACGAGCAGTTAACTATAATTTATTAGAGTCATGTGCACTCTCAGCTTGATTTCTGCTCACCCTTGTGGAATGGATATGGAGCGGTTGAATTAAAACTAGACAAAATTCAGAACAAAGCTGTTAGAATTATTAACAACCCTGCCATTACAAATAAACTAAATCTCCTACAAGTAAGAAGGAATGTTGCCTCCCTTGCATTATTTTACAGATAATTTTATGGCAAATGCTCAGACGAAGTTGCGTCCATGGTGCCACCTCTCCATGACTTCCCTCGTGCTACACGGGCATCTGGTAGTGCTCGTGACTGGAATGTCACTCAGCCATATGGCAAAACTTCTGCCTATTAGAATTCTTTCATTCCTCGAACTGCATCTCTCTGGAACTCGCTTTCCCAGAGTTGTTTCCCTCCAAACTTCAACCTACAGCTATTCAAGTCTAACTGTTACAGATTTTTGTGAAGGAGGACACCAGTAATCTGGTGTATGGATTATTTTTTTTATTCATTTGGTTTTCCTTCCTCTGTTCTGTTATATATATATATATATATATATATATATATATATATATATATATATATATATATATATATATATATATATCCACTCACTCGATGTAGTGCTACTGTCAGGTGTCTGCCCTTTCCTCTCCTCCATCCTTCTTTCCTTCCATCCTCTTCTGTCTTCCATTCCTTCATTCTTTCCTTGTCCTTCTGCTTACGGGTAACTTTACACTCCTTCTTCTGTCTTTCTTTCCTTCATTCTTTCCTTTTCCGTCTGCCTGTGGGTAACTCTACACTGACTGACAAGCCAAATGGTTTCCTGTACACCAGGAAACTATTTACTACGCAGGGTGGTAACCATATAACCAAATTTTGGCACCTGGTGGTTTAATGGGTAAAAATTGCGCTCCAGTCGGATTAAGCCGGTGAAGGTTTTTATCTGAGGGAAGGTTGGGGTTGATTGCTCATGTAATACCACTCAGGGATGAGTGAGGCTGGTCACTCACCTTAAATGTCGGGACCAACTGCCTAGCCCCGGGCTCCTACGCTCCTCTTGGGGCAATGTAGGATTGTATATATATATATATATATATATATATATTATAACCTAGGAACATGAAATTTTTCATCCATGCCCGTATTAGCAAGGTGGGACCCTGAGGGCGCCCCCCACGGGGGAGGAGGGGGGACTGCACCCGAAGGTCGCGATCGAAGACATTATGCATTGACATAGTTTTCACTTAGGAACACGAAATTTTGCAGTGGTGACTCTTCACCTGGACCAGCCATTAGACATGATGGGATTTCCCCCAGCCCCACGGAAAGAGGTTCCTTGGGGGGGACACTTATGAATACGAAATTTTGCACAATGGTAGGCCTACACTCGGCCCACGATTTAGCCAGGGAGGAACTCCTGTGGGTTAACACTCTCCCGTAAATAATCATTAATTTATTTCTCCTTGCAGTAATGCAAGGATGGATGGGGCAATCAACTATCCTTTTTTCGTTAAGCATATGATCTTTTAAATGGGTAAATTTGTTAAAACAGACTTTTCCAACATGAGGGGTACTATACCATCTTCATTAACCGGTTTTCTCCTGGATCTCATTTCAGAAGTGAATAAGTCTGTTTGTTCATGCAATTAATGTAAAATATACTCCATGGTAGTGAAGTAGTTAACGCCCAGAGTTCACGTGCGTCATGTTTATTTTACGCTTTCTAATACCAGACGATTATTTTCCAGGTCAAGAGAGACATGATGCAGTAATTTTATTGATGAAAGGTATTCAACACCTACAGTTGGAAAGGTATCTTATTAGTTAAGTAAAATTATCAAGGAATAATATGTATATAACAAAAAAGGCGTCATCATAAGAAACCATCGTAACAAAAACAAAAAGACTAGAAAGGAATAAGAAAAAGAACAGGTAAAAGTAAATGAAAGAGTGGGACTCACAGAAAGTATATGAGGTGCGTGGGGAGAAAAAATAATGAGAAAATGGAGAGAGAGAGAGAGAGAGAGAGAGAGAGAGAGAGAGAGATTGCCAACCTCAAAAATTTTTTCGCTCTACACAGACACTGAAAACTCCCTATATTTCCCTTCATCGCCCTACGCCTAAGGATGAAAATATTACTCTACAAATTGGTAGTTATATATATATATATATATATATATATATATATATATATATATATATATATATATATATATATATATATATATATAATGGCATACAGCTATTATGGTTTGTGTTGCTTAGTGCAGGACTAGACCTGCACCTTATAATCCTGTAAACATATTTTTAATATGTAATGAGTGTGTGCATTGTGTGAGCACCTTGTCGTGGCTACACCCGTCTTGGGGAAGTCAGCTAGGTATATATATATATATATATATATATATATATATATATATATATATATATATATATATATATATATATATATATATATATATATCTGTAATCATAACCTGTCCTATTCCTGTTCACTTTACAGTCACACCAGCGGCCCAGCAGCTGATGCGCTGTCAACTGCCAGATTCACTTATAAGTTATCATTTAACCAGTTTTTCTAGAGGGTAATAGAGAATATTAGAAACTACTACCTTTTTTAAATATATTTCCTTTCTGCTTATATAATTCATCTTTTGCTGCAAACCAAATAAAACTCATACCAAAAATTCAAAATCGCCCTAGGCTTTGCTCAGTTCCTGTAAAATCGCCCTACGGCCCTACAGTCCATGATATGATGCTTAATCGCCCTACGGTTGGCAACACTGGAGAGAGAGAGAGAGAGAGAGAGAGAGAGAGAGAGAGAGAGAGAGAGAGAGAGTAAAAAAAACAATTGTGATGTACAAGTAAACATACCAAGGCGAGTCCAAAACAATAAAACGACGAAAAAGACACGGTATAAATATTTTTCTTTATCGTTCATGGAAGGAATAATAAAAAAAAATCATGTCAAAAGTGAGGGGAATGCAGTAAAACACCATGCCAGATAAAAAATCAAGAAAAAGAGGAGAGGAAAGTTTCTGAGAATGGTGATCAGCGGAGAGTGAAGTGGAAGAGGAGGAAGACGAGGAGTTGGTGGAGGAGGAGGAGGAAGAGGAAGGGGGGGGAGAGGAGGGAGAGGAAACATGAAGAGGCCGCTGAAGGAGAAGAGAGATAGGAGGTGGAGGAGAGGATGTCCGGAAAGGGGAAGAAGGACAGGCAAAAGGAAGGAGAGAAACGATAAGGCAGGTAAGAAGAGGATATGCGCAGGAGGAAGAGCTGGAGGGTAAAAGGTTGGGAGAGACAGGTCGAGGAAGAAAAAAATAGGAGGGAAGGATGGAGAGGTGAAGCAGAGAGTGAAGAAGGATTTGATGAGGAGGGATAGGGAGAGGGTAAGGAGGAAAATGAAATGGGGGGTTAGGAAGAATCTTGGATTCGAGGGTAGTCTTATAGAAAATGGATGATGGTTGAGAGAGAGAGAGAGAGAGGAACTGGTGGTGGTGAAGAGGGAGGACTAAAGATGAGCGAATGAATTAAGAGGGCAGAGATTATGATGAAAGTGATAGTGAAAATATAGGAGAAGCGAGTGGTGATGAGAGTAATGGTGACAGAATGGTGGTGATGAAGAATGATTTTGATGACACTGGGTAGTGATGACAGGATGTGGGTGATGATAGTGGATCATGATGAAAAAAGGGTGGTGGTGAAGGTAACAGGTGATGTTGAGAAAGGGTGATGTATCAGACTTGTAACTGATTATATCGTAGTAGTTGCCGAGCTGTAGTAGACAGTGAGTAGATTTGTAGGAGATTAACTCAGTTTACATGTAGTCGATGATAGGAGAAAGATAAAGATTGGTCCCGGGGTTTGTAGTTTTTAGTTTATTTCTTCAAGGGGATATCTCAAAATTTTCACTAAGTTAATTTCGTGAGCCTGACCCCTTTTTACTGTAACTTCACCGTGTTTCTCTCGAGTCTAGACCCCCTTCTCCCTCTCTCTTCCGATTCCTTCTCGCTTCTGTCTCTCTTCTTCTCTCTCGTATAGGAGAGCTTCTGTCACATGTACTACACGGTTGAATGGAATTTTCTCGGTCCTGGGGGCTTTCCTATCAGGCGTCACGAGGTGCAGAGTGGCATTCCTGAGAGGGAATGTGCGAACGATATTTCCTGCAGGCCCTAGCCATGACTTTGACTTAACCTCTAGATTACTTATGTATATTAACAGCTATTATGTATTGTATTATGATATTGATGAGTCCTGACAGATGATAACAGGACACTGATGGCAATGGATGATGGTAATGGAACAGGCAATGGGTGATGGTAATCGAGAATGGTGGTAATTACAAAGAACAGTTGTGAAGGAGAATGGTTTTGATAAAAAACAGTGGTGATGCAAAACTGTGGTTATGGAGAATGTTTGTGATGAAGAATGATGGTGAGAGTGATGATATAGAATGGCTATAAGTGAAAGTAGAGAAGAGAGAGAATGTTAGAGAGGGACACTGGTGGTGAGAAAGTTGGGGATGGACAATGGTGATAACGAAAATCTAGAAAGAAACATTGTATTTAAACTTTACACGTCGAGAGCCACTCGTCACTTAAATAGAATCGTCTGGCTGTAAGGGAGAGAGAGAGAGACAGAGAGAGAGAGAGAGAGAGAGGAGAAGAAGACGACGAAGAAAGATGCTGATAAGAAAATTTGTTATTCACCAAGTATTCTGAAAATTGTGACTAAAGAGAATCTAGTGAATGATAGTAGGACAATATTTTGTTGTTAAATGGGAAGAAATGTATATGAAGGTGGGTAGGATGAAAAATCAAAAACCTTTCACACTAAAAGATGACTTCGTTACGCACCCACAGAGGCAGCTAAAAAGAGTTCTTGTCCCGTCTCTGTCATTCACTTACATGCTCAGTGACATACTGTACGTTTTGGAAGGATGAGGTCCAGCTCGTATGGGATGTGTGTGTTTACAAAGCAAAATTTCTAGGTTTCAGGCAGAATGGAACCCCCGAGAGTCGCCTTCGATGATCGGCGACCGCCTAATAGTCCCAAACAAAGCCATTTATGTTCGTTTTTTTTTTTTTTTTTTTTTTTTTTTTTTACCTAGGAACACGACACTGAGTAGTCGTAGATCTTCACTCGAGGTTTGTTTTAGACAGGATAAGACCCCCGAGTGTCGATTTAATTAATAATAAATAGAGGAGAGGAAAGCTGCTTAGAGGTGATCAGAGGACTGTAATGGAGAAACTGGTAAGAAAGGAGGGAGGGAGGGGAAAGGCGAGAACGGTCATGAAAGAGGAAAGAGATAGGAGGCGGACGAGAGTCCGGGAAAATGTAAAGAGGGTTAGAATGAGAGAGAGAGAGAGAGAGAGAGAGAGAGAGAGAGAGAGAGAGAGAGAGAAGGGGTGGGAAGAGGCAGTAGACATGCATGCGTAAGGCGAGGGGGAGGAAGAGAGATGTAAGATGGAGAGACGAAGGACGAGGGAGAGAGGAGAAGAAAATAGGGGGAAGAGAAAATAAAGCATGAGAAGGAGAAAACGAGAGAGGAGAGGATGAGGAGGAAAGAAAGAAAGAAAGGGGGGAGGGGGTTAGGATCTCAGCTTTGAGAGTAATCACAGTGTAAATGACTGACTGGGTGAATGACCGTGTACGAGAGAGAGAGAGAGAGAGAGAGAGAGAGAGAGAGAGAGAGAGAGAGAGAGAGCGTGCGTGCCTGTGTGTGTGTGTGTGTGTGTGTGTGTGTGTGTGTGTGTGTGTGTGTGTGTGTGTGTGTGTGTGTGTGTGTGTGCGCGCGCGCTTTGGGTTTTTGAGGTGCCAGTAAGGCTCGTAAAATCTTGAGCAAAAAGAGGGATGGGAGGGAGAGAGTGGGTATGGTAATCGAGCAGATTAGGTAGAAGTGAACAGGAGACTGTATCAGGGCAACTGGACGACTGTGTGACTTTCAGGATCTGATAGTCTCTCCCATTCGCTTTAATTTTGCTTAAAATGCCATCTCCCCACCTTGAATGCTAAGCTGTTGGAGTAGATTAACAAAATATTTAATCACAAAGACGTACTGTACAAAGGATGTAGTCATCGCATTGTATTTTTGGTAATTGAGCAAGGAGAAATAAGCTGCAGAAGGCCAATTTAAACCTAGTTAAGGTAAGTAAATTATAGTGACTGAACGTAAATACATGACGTAAATTCTTTGCAGTCTGAGGATGTCATTTATATTTTGATCTTGTTGATGCCATACGATTTTATTCACTGTTGTAGTCCCGTAAGCTAAATGGAAGTTTCTTATAGGGGCAGAAAGAGACTGAAGTTGTGCTACGGGATTGAAAGTGTTTAAAGGTGTGGTGTTAGCAATAACCATTTCAACACTTGCATCCGACGACGTGTTTTGGTATCCAGACAATTTTATTCAACTTTGGATGGGTTATTCACACTGGGAGGGCGGGGTATAGTCCAAACTCGTATATACCTTCTAAATATTCTCATAAGAGAATCCACACACACACACACACACACACACACACACACACACACACACACACACACACACTCACACAGATAGATAGACTGATAGATAGATAAATAAACAGATAGAAAGAAATGAAAGAGGAGAAATGGTGGTAAATTTTCCTGATATGTATAACATGAGAATAATGAACACATTCTTTCACAAAAGAACAGAGAGAAAATGGACCTGGAGAAGTCCAAATGGAAAAACAAAGAATGAAATTGACTTCATTATAGCAGATAAAAATAACACGATCACAAATGTCACAGTTATCAACAAAGTAGATATAGGAAGTGACCATAGAATGGAGGGTTGCATAGCCAGATTCAGTGTCAAAAGTGAAAGAAAGAAGATGATTAAAAATAAAAAGATATGCTTAATAGAAGTATAAGTGAAAAAAAGCAGCATTTCAGTTAGAAACTAGAGCAGCACTTACAGAGCACATACCACCGCCAATACAGGATCCGGATCCACCCCCAAATTTAATTAATTTTTTTTTAGCCCATGGCCCACCCTTCCACAAAATTTCATTGAAATTCATTGAGAACCTTTGCAGATACTATGCGGTAGGATCCGGATCTGGATCATTCATATTTAAAGAGTTTTTTCTTCTCCCATGGCCCACCCTTCCACAAAAATTCATTGATATTCATTGAGAGCTTTTGGAGATAATGTGCTGTAGGATCCGGATCCGAATTTTGGGGGATATGGTGTGAACAAACAAACAAATAATTCCGGATCACAACCAAACCCTAATCGATTGTTCATTGAGCCATACTCTACCCTTCCAAAAAAATTCATGAAAATCCGTTCAAAACTATTTGAGTAATCATACTAACAGGCACACAGACAGACAAACGAACCAACCAACCAACCCGGGGTAAAACATATACCTTCTGGGCGGGGGTAAATAATGGACAGATTTTAGGCTCTAATTAATGCCGACTATATGACATTAATGAGTTGAATGATAGACTAACACATGTGTTAAGGAAATCAACGGAAGTAGTAGGGAAAGCTAAACAACCAAAACCAAGAAGTATTCGGAAAAGACACTCGAGCTCATAAGAAGAAGAAGAAAGGAATTGTAAGTAAAAGCAACGAAAGATGAAACAGAATGAGCGGAATTAAATAAGCCTATCAGGAGAAGACAGTCAGATGAAAAAAGAGAGAGAAACGTGGACCAGATCAGAGAAACCATCAAAAAAGTAATAAATCTGAAACAGGTTCGAAGTAAATGACATTAGGAAAGCAGCAAATTATATCACTATAAGACAAAGACGATGAAATCATTAAATGCAGAGATAAGATGGTGAAGGGAGCTCAAAACTTTTACAAAGACCTGTATGCATCAATGACAATAGTACAATAGCTAAGATTTCATTTGATACAAGTGAAATACCTGAGGTAACACCACACAAAGTAAACATTTCTCTTTATAACAGGAAAAGAGGGAAGGTCCCAGGAGAAGATGAACTAGTAGCACATTTACCGCTGGATACAGGAGTAGAAATACAAAATAGGCTCCCCCACATGTTTACCCCGTGTATAAAATAGAAAATTTACAAAACATAGTGTACTGCAATAGTTATTTTAATTTATTAAAAAGGCAACTAAAAGGAACTTAGTAACTATCAGCCCATTAGCTTATTCTCAGTTGTTTACAAACTCTTCATTAAAGTCCTTACAAAAGGAATAACAACTAATTTGCAGAAAACCAACGTCGTGAACAGGCAGGATTCTGAAGCGGGTATTCGACTACTGCTCGTGTACACACAGTGAATCAGGTAACTGAGAAAACTACAGAATATGATAAACCACTGTGCTTAGGTTTTGTTTATTATGAAAAGGCTTTCAACTCAGTGGAGCCTATAGCAATTAAAAATTCATTGCGAGAACAAGGAGAAAATGGGAAAATTTCGAAATTGCTAGAATATAAAGAGGAAACTGCTTCAGTTTAAATTACATAAAGACTCGGAAAATATTAAGATTGAGAAAGGCTTCCGTCAGAGAGATACAGTTTCACCAAAGTTAATTACAGCATGCCTAGAATGCATTTTCAGAAGGCTAGACTGTGCAACCAAAGGAATAAAAATAGATGGAGAAAAGCTAAACCAAATATGGTTTGCATATGACATTTTCCTAATCTCAGAAGCAGCAGAGAAATTGCAAGAAATGTTAAATGACCTGAACAGAGAAAGTCTCAAAGTAGGGCTAAAGATGAACCGGAGTAAAACTAATGTTTAATCCAAATGCATCAAAATGCATCATCAGAATAACCGAAGAAATTCTTGAAGAAGTCGAGGACGCATTCCACTTGGATGAAAAACTTTCGGTAAACATAGAGACGTCATGAAAAGCGTCTTGCGAATATGTATGAAACGAAAACTATATAATGAACGGATAATTCCAGAAATGACATACGGTTGAGAAACCTGGAAACTGACAAAATCAATGGAAAATCACCTAATCCGTTCTCCAACGGCAATGGAAAAGTCAATGTTGGGAATATTATTAAGAGACAAGAAAAGATCAACTTGGGCGAGAGAGCAAACTGCAGTCAAAGACATTATAAAAGTTATGTAAGAATAATATTAAAGGTGGGTAGGTCAAGTAGCAAGATTAAGGCATAACCGATGGAGCAAGAAGCTGACTGACTGAACTTCAAGAGATAGTAAGCATAGCAGAAAAAAAGCCAGACAGGAGGTGGAGAGATGAGACAGAGAAATTTGCGGGGAAAACATGGCAGAGATTCGCTCAGTCAAGGAATTCATGGAGAAGGTTGGGGGAGGCCTTTGTTCAGCAGTGGACTTGCAATGGCTGATGATAATAATGATGACAAAATATATACATATATATATATATATATATATATATATATATATATATATATATATATATATATATGTATACAGAGAGAGAGAGAGAGAGAGAGAGAGAGAGAGAGAGAGTATATATATATATATATATATATATATATATATATATATATATATATATGTGTGTGTGTGTGTGTGTGTGTGTGTGTGTGTGTGCATGCGCGCATGTTTGTGTGTATGCGTGTGTGTGTGTGTGTGTGTGTGTGTGTGTGTGTGTGTGTGTGTGTGTGTGTGTGTGTGTGTGTGTGTGTGTGTGTGTGTGTGTGTGTGTGTGTGTGTGTGTGTGTGTGTCTGCATGCGTGCGTGGGCATTGGCGTGGGTGTGGGCGTGTGTGGGTGCATGTGTGTGTGTGTGTGTGTGTGTGTGTGTGTGTGTGTGTGTGTATCAACAGGGATACCTGGCGTTACTCAGGTAAAATCCTGTGATCGTGCATATCATCACTGATCGGCACCCTGGATAGCCACTCCCGCTGTGGGAGAAGACACTCAGGGTCTCATCTTACCCAGTGAATCTATGTCCCTCCTTAAACCTATTCCTCAGGGATATATTCCCCATAAGCCTATTCCTACCGTAGATCTGTTTTCCTCTACCCTCCCACCCACCATGCCTGCTCATCCTTGCAGCCACTCCCTCCACCCTGTCCACTCAGGCTCCCACCCCACTAACCCTGCCTACCCGACAAATCCGTGTGCCCATCCGACCCATTGTTGCTACTAACTGGTCAACAGCCAAAATGGTTCTCATACGTGAGTATGTGTCCCTGGCTAATTTGATAACACTGATTTCAAGTCTGATATTCATTTTGCGCCATCAGACCAGGTTTCTTGAATATCAGACTGAAAACTTTGTCAATGTGGTATAACTCGTCTCAACCTTGTAACATAAATTGAGGCACACACAGATAACATTGTGATGATTTATGGTACAAAAATATGGAAATCCAATGCACATTTTATTAGGAGCGATTCATTTTTAAAAATACTTCTGCACTTTACTTTTCCGCTTGTTTAGCAGACTCTTTTCACGTTGTAGCATCCAGCAGCAGTCGCCCATCATGTTGGGACTGAATCAGCCTTGATACCTGCTCTGTATTATAACAATGTCTTGGTGATACCTTTCACCGTGCTCATGACTGATGTCACCGAGGTTATCTGGGAAGAAATCAAGGTGGGAGTGAAAGAAAGAAATCATCAGGACATCTGTGAGGCCAGAGCTCAATAACTCTGTAATATGCCTGCCACAATTTCTTCGTAGTTGTCTGCATAATGGTTTCCACGGTAGTTGTGTGAGACATTCACGAATGATTCCTAAGCATCCCTCTCCAGCGGGTTTAATGCCTTGATGAAGTCACAATCATTAACCAGCATGCGGATCTGAGGACCATTCAAGATCCCTGCTTTCGACTTGGCTTCGGATACCACGCCACCAAGCTTCATAGACAAATACTGAAACCCAGAACCCGTTTGATCCATGGCCTTTACAGAATTTTTCGCCAATCCCAGCTTGAGATGCAGTGGAGGCAAGAATACCGGTATGTTTTCTGGATCCACATGGGGTTTGTGAAGACAGTTGAACCTTCTGGGTGCATCTTTTGGTCTTGCCAGCCATTCTTTTCTCATATAGTGCTAGGCATTGGCTCTACAGTTCCACAAGCAGAGAAAGCACATGTGTTTTGTGTAATCTCTCAGAAGTGCCCAGAAGTAGACTGATCACTTTGTGGTCCCTGCATATTTTCCACGGATGCTTCTCATACTCGATAGCAGAATGCACAGTCTTCATAGTTTCCTAGCTCTCAGTCATCTTCTCCGTATGTGCTATTGGCACGGATGGAAGCCAATTCCCGTTGTGTAGGAGGACTGATTTCAGAGTGTCTTCCTGAATCTATAAACAGCCTCCAATCATCCAGCTTGTATGGATCAGACTTGCAGAGTTGTTGCATGAGAGACACCGTGTCATTGCAATAGCAAAAGTTATATGGCATTTTGAAAAACGTAGACAGTTGTCTATGCTGATGACTCACCATAGTGATGAGCACTCTATCTTCCAGCAGGTTGTAGTTGTGATCCCAGGAGCTCTGCCTTCTCTATAAACAAATCAAGGCCCCTTATGAGATTATGAAGGGCTCCCAGGTTGAATGGTTTGGGCCCACTGTTTCCTGAGTCGTCCTGGTAGACATCATCCGTGGGGCTATGACTCGAATCAGATTCGCTGGTTAGCTCGTGTTCAGCAGGTGAGTTTGGAACCGGTTGTCCTGCACTGTGTGGCACTGGTCGGACTGCACAAGTGGTATTGGGATACTGTACTGTGGATTGCGTCTTGACAGTTATTCCTTTGATGTTCATGAGACAGAACAGTCGTTACTGTGGTCACTGGGCTCTTGCCACACCCATGATCTAAGTAGGGGAGGTCAGCCAGACAGCGGGGAATCCCCGCCTGCATGACGTCACATGAGCCCCACTGCCTTCCCAATCCTTGCTGTCAAGGCTGGGTGGCTGGTGTCGGCCTGGAGGCGCTCTCTGAGATTCGACCACACTGCTTCATTCGTAGCTTCATCTCTCCTGCTGTATAATTCATGTCCTTATAACCATTTACCATAACCATAGTCAATACGTCAATAAATCACATTATCGTCCTCTTGTAACATTCCATAGCAGGACTTAATTTATGCTTCTCCTATCTATCTATCTATATTTTTTGTTTTACACTTAATCACGCCAGCCCACGAAGGTGGGATAGCGATACGACTAAGGAAAGGAAAATAACAAAATAAAAACCTCCACAAACAAATACACATTCGATCACATTCACACTCATCTATCTATCTAACTATATATATATATATATATATATATATATATATATATATATATATATATAAATATATAATTTATTTATTTATTTATATATAATTGCGAGCAACATTTATGCCAGCTGACAAGAGCAAGGAGAAAGCACGGAATGGGACAAGCTGAACCCGCTTGCCAGAGGGCTGATTTGACGTCACGCGGGCTCACGTGGCTCGCTGTCTGGCTGACCTCTCCTGCTTAGATCATGGCCACACCATTGGTACTGCGAATGGCAAACCCGAACTTCATTTTCCATGCATCAATTCACTCAGGTGATTGACACAGAACCTACACACTGTATGATGCGCCCACTTCTTGTCTTGGTCGCCCAACGGACGTTTGGAATAGCTTTTGCAGTTCACTCGAACAGCCATAGTGATGGGTTTCTTGAAGTTTTCCGGGGTGAATGCTCCATAAGTGTAATCAAAACGGTCAGGATCGTTTACACATTTGCGGCGTTCCAACTTTCACCCCTGTCAAAATGACTGAGAATTTCTGCAAGAATAGAAGTGGAAACAATATATGTAACCTGCGACAAAAATACAAATTTAATCAGTGGAACTAAACAAACAAATGTATGAGTCACATCCTGTGTGCAAGATACACCGATATACTGGTTTTCAAGAATCGGACCAGATACGTCCTTACTGATGCCATATTCGAGTTCAGTACCTTCGATTACCCTAGAATCAGACCATTTCAATTCAGCGCCATGAAGTAATTTTATTTTTGGTGACCAGTGTAATGATATGGTTGTAGAAATGATAAGCTCTGCACTGCATGAACTGGCTGCTATGTTTCAACAATGCTGACTTGTTTATTTGTAATTACTGTACTTCTGATCTTCACTGCTCCACTTTAGCAACTGTAGTGTACACATTTAAGTTAGTCGTAAAAGATTACACCTTCCAGAGATACTTAGAGTTCTATATTCATCTACCTGGATATCCACTGAGGACAGATAGACAAATTCTCTCTCTCTCTCTCTCTCTCTCTCTCTCTCTCTCTCCAATATATATATATATATACCGTATATATACTGTATATATCGTTAGGTGCCTTATATAGAGAACCTACTGAATTACTTAAACAGGCCTAAATGGGTTAAACAGGTCGATCAGTTTATAATCATGTGCAGAGCAACATTACCAGCGGTACAGATTAAATTTCTCAACCTGGGATTGAACTACCACCACATCAGCAGATCCAAACCACTGGCAAAACGTATCGAGTTGGGGACGCTACTAGATGACATCCCGTGATCATAGGGGAGAAAACAAATCACATTTTCCCTTATCTACAGGCCCAAATCATTAGGGAGATAAGCATGACTCGAGGTCGCATCCGCAGCTCTCTTCCGACCCCCTGATATAAAAGCTGCAACTAAGAAACTGAAAAGATGGGACCGAAATCCGAAAGGCTGATAAATCTTTCGTAAATGCAATCCTAGAAAAAGAGAATTTCATGAACAAGATAACATCCATCTTAGGAATTAAATTTAGGATAATCACGAGGAACCTGGCTAAAGACTTAAAGGTGAGATAAAACCGTACAATTCGCCAGAACAACGAGGTGAGTAGAACTCCGAAGCTCCCCTCATAGAAGACTACAAGCTTGGTTATGCCTGCTGTATAGGAACGTTAACACCCATTGTCGTGGTTTCCCGCTTCGACATACAATCAGCCAGATTCCATAAGTCACCAACAAACTGGCTAAATGTCTTAACAACCTGATGTCACAATTCACACTGCGTCCTACAGCCTGAAGTTAATAGAAGAGTTCATTGACGGAGTAAAGACATCGCAGCCTTCAGGGATTATTGCATCAGTGGGTGATGAGTCCCTTTTCACTAGTGTCCCTGCAGATGAGACCACTGACTTAATATGTGAAAAGATATATCATTCAGAGGAAGACTCTCTCTCGATTCCCGAGGCTTCACTAGGTAACCTTCTACAAACTTGCACCAAAGAAGCACCTTTCCATGCCCCAGACGGTAATCTGAATGTGGAAATTCTTGGTGTCGCCATGGGTTCGCCACTGGGAATCTTCCCTGCCAACTCTTACATGGGACCAATCGAAGAAAGAATATTCTCATACCACCCTGAGCTCAAACCTTCTATATATGCAATGTATGTGAAAAAAGTCATCAGTGCCTAAAGAAGAACATTCATTATTTGATACATAATTTCAAGCAAAACTTTTCCCTCAATTTCATACATAAGATGGAGGTAAGCAGCAAACTTCCCTTCCTTGTTCTTGTAGTTCAAGAGACCAAAGCCTTTTCCAATGTCTTGGGATTCTGTCTAAATGTTGCAAGTGAATGTCCTGAAAAGTCCCAGTGTCTTGGGATTCTGTCTAAATGTTGCAAGTGAATGTCCAGAAAGATACCCGACGCAGCATCATTAACTCTTTTATCAAGAGAGCTTTTACACACTTCTGTTGGACAGCCATCAACGCTGAATTAACTCATTAAGGGCCTACCATGCATAAACTTAATGGAAGTGCTTTTGTTTGTAGCATTAAGTAAAATGGCGTTAATAGAATAATATTTGCTCCCCCCCCCCAAGTAAATATGCATTTTAAAACACCAAGTACGACGTGTTCCCTAAAGGGAGCTATCGCTAGATTCGATTGTATCAATCACGATTAAAGTAAGCCATGATTATGTTTTGAAAATGTATTGTTCCTTATTTATCTACACACTCTTCAACTCACACAACCCTCTTTCTCATATCCGTCTCCAGCTCATCCCTTCATTCATCCTCGGTCTTCCCCCTCCCATTCTTCATTCCACCTCACTCACATATACTCATCTTTTCAGTCTCTCATTCTCATCCTCTCCTCACGGCCAAACCATCCCAGAGTGATTCCCCTAATGCCAACATATTCACATCAATCCCCTTTTGTCTACTGTCTCTCCATGTAATGTCCCATGGTCCTTTAAGACATTTCATTTCCACTGGTCTCACTCATGACCTCCATCCTTGCAAGTAGGTCCAAGCTTCACATCAATGCGATTGAGTAGGGATCACAATACTGTTGTGCAGCTGTGCAGCAACTTTTTTCTACTTGCATACGCGCCTGCGCTTTACCAATACTTTCAGTATTTTTTGCCTGCTGTACCTTTTCATGCACTTCGTCCTCTAAACTTCCTTTCTTACTCATCGCACGACCTAAATACTTGAAAGCATCTATCATGATTTGTAATTATAATATGGAGTCCTAACATCTCCATCACCTGACTATGTATTTCCTGAGTTACTTTCAGCGACCTTAGCTCTACTCTTAGCTACATTTACTTTTGAATTTCGTTTTTTAACACTTCCAAACTCATTCACCAAGTTTTGTAATTCCCCTTTCATCTTCACTTAACAACACAGTGTCATCATCAAACAATAGTACATACAGCTTCCAAACCTTACCTTCTCTCACTAAGCACACCAATATTCACTACCTCACATTCTATTTTTCCCTGCCAGTAAAGTGCGTTTTGTGAGTGCGTGACGAGCAAGGGAGCGTTATGTTATCACAATTTTGATATGATATACGCCGTGTTACGACGGCATATCTATTTTAATTTGAGTTCGTAATTGGCGCGATCGCCGATTAGTGCCGAACACTATCTCGGAAAACTTAGATTCCAAGGGTTTCCTACTCCTTTATGGTATGGTCTTTAGTTGATAACAAAATTTATTGAATGAATATATCACATGCAAGATGGATTTCAACTACTTCACATAGGAGTAAAGTTATTAGCTTCTGTTCAGTGTGACGGTCGGGTCTGATCTGGTTGGACCGGGGCTGTCACTTCCAAACTTAACTGAGAGTAAACATCGTTTGCTCACCAGCCTCATCGCTCGTAATAATACCATTCATATATAAAATGAATAACCATGAATACACAGGACACCTCTGTTTCAGTCCAATATTTATATGAACTCATTTAGTTCACTTTCCATGCACCGTATCCCTCATGCCTTTATACATATTCCTGAGAGCATTCAGCTGTTTCCCATCTATTCAGCATATTTTCAGCACCTTCCTCTTTGCCCGTCTTTCTACTTTGCCTAATTTTTTCTCTTTATCTATGAAGGTACCATACAACTTCTTTACCTCCAAAATATATATATTTTTTCACTAACAGTCTTATAACGCATACTTCTACACATTCCTTCCCCTTCGTAATGCCCTCTAGTTTGATGCACAGTGCTTTGAAGTTGTTGTTAACATTATAAAACTATACGCCTTTTCAGTAATCAATAGATAAACTAAGTACTGAAATTATTTTTTAGTCATATCGCATACTGACAATGCTTCCTTCACATGCATGTAGTTTCTGCCATTGTTATCATTTGGGAACAAAATCATTGACTTTATAGTATTTCAAACCGGAAGTTAATCTTATTTTAAAGAATTTGGGGGGCTTACTGTAAAAGAATTTACATTTTTCTTTTCTTTGATATAAAGACTTCCCTGATACAGGTAAAAGTACTACCAAATTATATATCTGTTAGACATCACATGCGTGCTTGTAAACACAAGGAAATTCTAATCATCACTGGACACAGACAGTGGCAGCCAAACGAATTTCAGTATATATATATATATATATATATATATATATATATATATATATATATATGCATATATATATATATATATATATATATATATATATATATATATATATATATATATATATATATATAAAAAAAAAAATTGATCTTGTATAAACATGATAAAATATGACATCAGTCTATAGTTCAGTTTATCAGTAAAATAAGCACATTAATACTTGTTCCCAAATGGGATCAGTGATAGTTAATTGGTTGGGGTTCATCAAATTGTCCAACTGTAGCAAAAATAAAATATATTGCAAACGATGTTGCTATTCAGCCTCATCAACCACAGGCAGGCAGCTGCCCATGAAGGGCCATTCCATGCTGTGGATCAGTGTTTCCTTGTGATAGACAGCGTATCGCCATAGCATTGTGTGGAGATCTGATTCCTTCCGGTTAACAGGGCCACCATAACAGGATCCACTTCACCCCGTTACCTGGCGGTATGGTTACCACCCAGCGTTGTAAATGGTTTTGTGGATTACAGGAAACCATTGAGCTTGTCACTCAGTATAGAGTACCCCAAAGTGGAAAGAATATTAATAAAAGGTGACAAGAATGGTGTAAAGAATTTGAGAAGCTGAGGGCAGACCGAGAAAAAGAATGACAAACGATGCAGGAAAAATAGGCAGCTCTGCAGCAACTGAGTGGATGATGGTCATCACCACGCAGTCTTAACAGTGTACAAAAAGGAATAAACGTCTTTTCCAGTAGCTGTATTAAGGCAGTTTCAGGAATGAGCTTATTGACAAAAAATAAGCTCAATAAAATCAACTGCAAGAGCACGAGTAAAATAAAACACATCATTCTAAATAATATAAAGGTTTCGCCCATTAAGTATATGAAGGCAATATCACTAAACCTTTCATATAATTTCACCTTTCAACATCAGACAACCAAAATAATTAAATTAAAGGTATGTCAGCTTTATGCCAGTTTGTCGTGCTTAATGTTTATTAAATTCAGGCACACATGAATGTATTTTTATGCTCAATTTCACCAAGCTATGAAACTGTGTGTGTGTGTGTGTGTGTGTGTGTGTGTGTGTGTGTGTGTGTGTGTTCTATACGGAATGCGCGTGCGTTTTAAGCAAACTGCATGTGGGCATACATAGACATACAAATATATATATATATATATATATATATATATATATATATATATGTGTGTGTGTGTGTGTGTGTGTGTGTGTGTGTGTAACTGAAAAAAAAGCAACGTGATGTGCAAAGCAGAGAGAGAGAGAGAGAGAGAGAAACCACTGACGAATATGAGAGGGGCTGATATGTACCACTGACGAATACGATGTTATGCTATTTAGAAGGTTATAAGTATAACATATTGGGTAGACATACAGCTCTCCTGACAACAGAAAGTCAGTAGCCTATACTGCATGCCAGGTCTCATTTCATTTGGGCACAAAATCCAGTTTGCTTGTATTTCATTTGGGCGCCTGTATTCCACTTCATTGGGACGCCAGCATGCCGTTACTTTTGCGACATCTGATCCTTCATTTGGGCGCTATTGTATGACTCAAGCTAACCTAAGCTAACCTAACCTCCAAATTTCATGCCAGAATGGATATATGAACAGATTGCTTATAAAATGATAATATACTCCATGTTGATGTAATTCAGATTTTTAGATATTTTATGTATTCTAATTGACACGTATAATAAATTGCTCAAAATCGTTCTTTTTCGTTGCAGTTTCTGTTAATCATATGTTACGAAACGATTATTGAAAATGGTTATGGCTTGTTCTAGTTGTTTATTGGTAAAGTTTTAAGATAATCTATTTTGATTCGGCTCCCACTACTCAGTTTTAACTCAGCGCCCAAATGAAGTTGAGTGTACTGCCCAGTTGAAATATTTATTCACTCTGATGGAATACCAATGCGCCGAAATGAAATGCGCGGGCATGCGATACTAAAAATACTGTAACTTTCTATTTATTATTATTACTATTAGTATTGTTGTTATTACATATATATATATATATATATATATATATATATATATATATATATATATATATATATATATATATATATATATATATATATATATTTTGCGTGTCCGACTTTGGGGAAAGGCTTCAGGGCCTGTCCCCATGTACCAGTAGTTCTACTTGGGGCCCAGTAGTCCTCCTACATCTCCACATGTCACCATTTCGGCGCTAACACCCACCATCCATATTGAATAAATGATAGGGGTATCTCATAGAGAACTGGTGTACTGGTTTTAATAAAAATGTATGTTAGAGTGTTAAGTTAAACACAATATTAGAGCTCTCACGGTCACGTTTAGTGGTGGCGGTATTAACACTCTTAGGGTCTTATGCACACACACTTCAATTAATGTGTATGATATGAGTTGGAATAGAAATTTTAAGCTTTCTCGATCATCATAGGATTAATGGTTGACGGCAGTAGTACCCTCCACTTCCTATGATTTGCTGATATTAGAATGATCATCTGCTGTTAGATGGAGCAGAATACGACGGTTACCTTCATTATAAAAGAGTTAAAAATATTTTACAATCATAAGGATCCCATGATTCCTAATTAGATGATGAAATTTGTGTTACCAGAAATAGAATACTAGCGTATCCTAGTCATTAGAAGGTTAATGGTGACAGAATATGACAGTGTTAGGCTCCTGTGCCCCAGCTTTCAGCTGAAAAGCGAAGTAGTTAGGTGTTAACTGGAACAAGGTACTAAAGATGTCCTGATCATAAGGAGATTAATGCTGACGATATTAAAGGTATTCTTGGCTCATACGACCCAATTCAGGTAAATAAAATCTGGCGTTACCTGAAATACTGTCAAACAATTCCTTGTTGTATGAGTAGTCCTTCTGTCATCCTTTAATTATTAATAACTCAGTAAAGCACAAATACTTTGCCACGTTAAATTTCGTTGCTACCTAGAGAACTCAGTTGAAAGTTTTCCAATGGTCGATATCAAATGTTTGGCAAACACTGTGATTTGGAACATATCCTAGACACAGAACGGGGACTAACCGTAGTAGAGTTATCTCGATCGTAAGAAGGTTAAGACATAGACATGAATATACTCACTGTTATCAAAAATTGGGTGCTGGAGCGGATCGCCATCAAGTGGTAGTATCAATATAACAGTAAACAAGCAATAGTGGGGTATTGGAGAGGGTCGCTTTCATCTAATATACTATAGCACTAGCCGTGTGTGTGTGTGTGTGTGTGTGTGTGTGTGTGTGTGTGTGTGTGTGTGTTTATTTTGGGCAGCCGAAACTACACATTCAAATCGCACCAAAAATGGCACAGAAATCGCAACAAATTCGATGATGTAAAAAAAAACTTGGTCCCATCTTGATTGAAAAACTTTACTATATTTAATGAGCGATCACATTTTGACCAAAAAACGCCGCTCCTGGCACCCAGCATAGGATCTCCATAGAATTTTTTTCCCACAGGTACAACTAAAGTATTTCGGACTTGCATTCGGACAACTTGGGTTCCATTCCCGAAGCAGCAAATAACACGATTAATTGGTTAGCTGCAAAAAATCCAAATGACAACATGACACTAGAACAGCACATTAACGCGAGAGCCCTCTGCAGGAGCAAGTGCGAGGGGCCCGAAGGGCCCACGAGCACTTGTCAAATATACTATAGCACTAGCCGTGTGTGTGTGTGTGTGTGTGTGTGTGTATTTCTGTACAGTATGTGTATTTTCGGCAGCTGAAACTACACTTTCAAATCGAACCAAAATTGGCACAAAAATCGCAAAAAAATCACTGATGTGAAAAAACTTGGTGCCATCACGATTGAAAAACTTTAACTATATTTAATGAGTGATCACATTTTGACCAAAAAACGCTGCTCCCGAAACCCAGCATAGGATCTCCATAGAACTAAAATAAAATATAGCAGTAGCCATGTGTTTGTGTGTGTACTTTGGACTTCTGTTCGAACAACTTGAGTTCCATTCCCGAAGCTGCAACACAATCAATTGGTTAGCTGCAAAAAATCCAAGTGACCACTTTACATTAGAACAGCACATAAACACGAGAGCCCTCCGCAGGAGCAAGTGCAATGTGCCCGAACGGCCCACGAGCACTTGTGTGTTGATATCAGAGTAACCAAGCAATAGTGGGGTGTGGGAGAGGGTCGCCTTCATATGTTAATACCTCCGCCAACGAAGTTGGAGGAGGCTATGTATGTTAGAAGTGGGCATCACCCCAGTCAGAGACCGAATCATCGGACAAAGGAAGACATTTTTACGGGCAAAGGTAGATCACGCAAACCAGGAAGAGCCATTTAATTTAGTATATCGTATGTGTACAGATCAAAACACACCTGGATACAGATTATTTTCAAATCCATTTCAGCAAAACGACGAACTAGATCCATTAGATACAATCTCAGATTGTGTACGCGAAGAGTCTATAAATGCAACAAATTTAAATATCTATTTATCCAACTGTAACCCTTCCCTGACTGTGCATGAGGTGTATTCCATGGACAAGTGTATTCCAGATTTTTATAGAACATCATTCACACGTCTCAGACTGATGTCTCATAATCTTCTAGTGGAGACAGGTAGGTGGAGCTGTACACCAGCTCAACTTAGAACCTGTCTGTGCGATGATGCTTCTGTGCAGACAGAGGAGCATGTATTAATATCGTGTGCTGTAACGGAAAACTGTCGGAATAGATACAGAATGCTTAATTTTAGAAATATACGTTTGCTTATGAACGAAAACAATCATGTAACTGAACTATGGAAATATGTGCGTGATGTACTGCGATTTTATGCATAATTTTTAGCCACCTACTGAACTGTACATTATTAGTAGACAAAATATTAGGATAAATTGTATTTTAATAAAAAGGCATACTATGTACAGAGTCTATTCTATGTAACGTTTATGCTGTGTAATGCTTTTTTTTTTTAATTTTTTTTTTTTTTTTATGTGTCCGACTCTGGGCATAGGCTTCACAGCCTGCTATCATTAATCAGTAAACAACTACTTATTCTCCTGTGTTTGCCTGTTTGTTTATTTGTTTGTCCACACGATATCTCCAAATGTTCCCAATGACTTTCATTGAAATTTTGTGGAAGGTTGGGCCGTGGGCCAAGAAAAAAATTGTTAAATTTTTTGGGGGATCCAGTCCAGGATCCGGATCCTGCAATGGCTTTAGCGGAAGTAAGCACTCTCTGAGTGCTTTCTAGTTATCAGAGTAACCGAGCCATAATGGGGTGCTGGATTAGGTCGCCTTTCATGTGTTACTATCAGATTAACCGAGCAATAATGGGGTGGTGGAGAGGGTTGCTCCATAGGTTAGTATCAGTGTAACAGAGCAATAATAGGGTGCTGGAGGGAGTCGCCTTCATGTGTTGATGTGAAAGCAACCGAGCAATTGTGGAGCGCTGGAGATGGTCGCCTTTACGTGCTAGTATTAGAGTAACTAAGCAATAGGCAGGTGATGGAGCGGATCGCCTTCATGTGTTACTGTCAGAGTAACCAAGCAGTAATGGGGTACTGAAGAGCGACACCTTCCCGTGCTAGTATTACTGTAACCGAGCAGTTGAGCAGCTCGGTCACACTTTGCTGTTCCACTGCCTGATTATAAATTATGTTCCTCAACAGCATCAATATCCCATGAAACAATAATAATGATGTACTGCATGTGGATGGCAACTCCAACCTGCAGTCCACAGGGTTATAGTTCATATGAACCTGGTGCTGCAACTACTGTTACATATTATCAGTAGTTGCTCTTCAAAAATTACTTCATATTTTCATCGAGGAAGTTATACACAACCGATATAACAGTGCTGGGAAATGTTTATGGTTAGCTCTGACATGTTGTTTTTTTCCCAACTGAGGTCATACACTCTAATTCTCCGTTTTACACTCTGACACCCCCCCATACACCCTGTTACACCTTTATACACACTGCCACATGCTCTTACAGCCTGCCACACCCTCATACGCCCTTCCACACTCTCGTACGACTTGACATGCCCTCATACAACCAGCCATACTCTATACACCCTTTCACACCTTTCATACACCCTGCCACACCCATATGCATCCTACCACACCCTCATACACCTTGTCACACCCTCATGAACCCAACCACAATTACATTTTTTCACACCTTCATGCATCCTACCTTACCCCCATAAGCCATACCACATCCTTCTACACCTTACCGCATCCTGATATAAATTTTCACATCATCAAACATCCTCATACACCCTACCAAACCCTCAT
Organism: Coenobita brevimanus; assembly: GCF_032717465.1. Taxonomy (NCBI): domain Eukaryota; kingdom Metazoa; phylum Arthropoda; class Malacostraca; order Decapoda; family Coenobitidae; genus Coenobita; species Coenobita brevimanus. The sequence goes on from NC_137063.1 coordinate 14,940,800, forward strand.
TCATCCTTCAACACCCTAATACTCCCTGTCACACCATCATACATCTTTCCACAACCTAATACACCCTGCCGCACCCTAATACACCCTGCCACACCCTCATACACCCTGCCACATCCTCATATACCCTGCCACACCATCACATACCCTGCCACACCCTAATACCCCTGCCACATCCTCATATACCCTGCCACGACCTCACATACCTTGCCACACCCTAATACCCCTGCCACACCCTCATACATCCTGCCACACCCTCGTATACCCTGCCACACCCTCATATACTGTGCCATACCCTAATACCCCTGCCACAACCTCATATACCGTGCCCCACCCTCGTGCAACCTGCCACACTTCCATACACCCTGCCACACCCTCATACTCCCTGCCACATCCTCAAACACCCTGCCACACCCTGATACACTCTTCCACACCCTCATACTCCCTGCCACACCCTCATACACTCTGCCACACCATCATACATCCTTGCACACCATCATACACTCTTCCACACCCTCATACTCCCTGTCACACCCTCATACTCCCTGCCACACCCTGATACACCCTTCCACACCCTCAAAGCACCCTGTCACACCCTCATACTCCCTGCCACACCCTCATACACTCAGCCACACCACCATACATCCTTGCACACCATCATACACCCTTCCACACCATCATACACTCTGCCACACCCTCATACACTTCACCACACCCAAATACCCCCTGCCACACCCTCATACACCTTACTATGGCCTCAGGTGCCTAACAGAAGCGAGTGTTTGATAGCCTGGGACAGAGTATGGTGTGGGATGTAGTTTTGTAACTGCAATGGAGTAGAGAGACAGACAGACAGACAGACAGACAGAGACAGAGACAGACAGACAGAAGTGGGGCATTGGAAAATGTTAAACTATAGAACACAAGCTCGTAAAAGATTTCAAATTCGACTGTAGTCAAAAGAAAAAGAGAAAATCATAAAAAATAACCTTTAGCGTCGACAAAACTCATGTCGAAAGTTAGCGAAATACTATTAAATAAAAAAACATGAGGGCATAGAAAAAAGTAATACAGAAGAGGAAAGTTTCGGAGAGAGGTGATCAAGGAGAGTGAAGTGGAGAAAAAGAAGAGGTGGAGTATGTCCAGGAAGAGGGAAGGGAAGAGGAGGTGAAGGAGGAGGGAAGGAAGAGGGACGGGGAAGAGAAAGATCGGTGGAGGCGGAGGATAGAGAATATGAGTGGGGGAAAAGTAAGACAAGGAAGATGACGAGTGGAAGGAGGGAGCAAGGGAGGAAAGGAGGAAGACTAGATGTGAAAGAAGAAAGAAGAGAAGATGGAGAGGAGGGAAGAGGAGGTCAAAATAAGGAGGAAGGGATTCGGAAGAAAGAGGGAAGTATGACTAAGAGAGAGAGAGAGAGAGAGAGAGAGATCGTTTTGCTGTCACATCAATTTGCATTACTTTCTACTTGCGCATCATCAGTAAGTTTTCTGTCTTTACAGAATCGAATATCACGTTACATCTTACACCAAAGCTGTAACATGGTTTGGGCTGCAGGATATTTAAGTGACTGTGACATAGCTTCTTCACCCGTGTCTACTAGTCGTCTGTCACTGGAATTCCTAAGTTTAAACTATGTTTATATAACCAAATATTGGCGCCTGGTGGTTCAATGGGTAATTATTGCGCTCCAATGGGAATGAGCCGGTGAAAGTTTATATGCAAGGGGTGGTTGGGGTTGATTGCTCATGTAATGCCACTCAGGGATGAATGAGGCTGGTCACTTTCATCTTAAACGTCGGGACCAACTGCCTAGCCCCGGGTTCCTACGCTCCTCATGGGGCAATGTAGAACTGGATGATGGATGGATGGATGGAGATTTTAGAAAATGTCGCAGTAATGGCATTTTACCTTGGTTTACCTGAACATAGGGGGAAATATCAAGGTACTCGTAAACTTTTTCTTGGACATGTTTTGATGTATTCCGAGAACTGAAAATTTCAGACATTTCTAGACCATGTGATAAACTTTGTAAGGCCCCGTTCTTAAATTATTCTATACAGTTAAATGTATATACTATTTTATTTGGGAAGGCTTATCGTCAAACGGTAATTGAAACCCTTTTAATAAAAATAATTTGCAACGCATCATTAATAATGAATGCACTCAGACAACCAGTCCGCTGCCAGCATTACAAAACTTACGGGTCGTCTCTTCTCAGAGAAGATCGAACAGGCTGTATAATCCTGTGTGTGTGTGTGTGTGTGTGTGTGTGTGTGTTGGAATAGTACGCTCTGCTATCCAGACTTTTGCATGGTCAAAAGGGGCAAAAATCAAGTTACTGGTGATGACCACTGTGTGCTGGAACAGTCAGGAACTCACACTGATGGAGACTCTCTCCCAATAGCGGCCTCTTGGGTTGTGTTTCTTACTTTTCAAGTGGCCAGGTTAAGAGTGGTAGCATGCCAAAATGACGGGGTCAGTCTCCAACTCGGCCAACCCAAGCCCAACCTTCGCGGTTTCCCAAAATGCACCTGGGTTACCCATCGACAAGCAACTAAGTCAATTCTATACCACCAGTTCTCAAGGGTTATACAAACAATAAAGTTCGAGTGGGAGGAAATGTGTATTAACAAGACCAATAAAATGGGGTAGAAATCTTCCTAGCTACTAGCCTTAGAGAATAACCCTGAATAAGCTGGCACGTTATTCAACAAACATATGGCCCTAATATCAAAATCCACAAAACTTAGCTCCTTTGTCCCAGGTTCAGTCCAATGTAGCTGTCCATAATTGACCCTCTGAGCTCATAGTTCATTTGTCCAATCCTCTGATATTCTTGACCTTGACTTCTACACTGTTACCTGACTTACGCACTGGGACCTTGACTCCCTTACTGGGACCTTGACTTACTGGGACCTTGACTTACTCACTGGGACCCGCTAGAAATTAATATGTACAATAAATAACTATTCTCCATAATGTAAGTAATCCATTCAGGTGATCGAGAAAGTCTCATAATAAAGAAACATGAGTTACAACATTGAGCATTTCAGTTAGAAACAGAATAACACATGGCACTACAGACACATAGGTCTGATCAAAATAATACATTGTAGGGATAACATAAAAGAAAAGTACTATACCAAGTAAGCATGAATAACCCTAACCTAAACATGAAAAACATCATTGCATCCATATCATTGTGCCTCCCAAAATAACTACGTGAACATCGACTCACAACTAACACAGCCCTAATAAGTACTGAACTGCAAAGTCATCCCAACACATTAATAAACAATTTTCAGTCCCAGGGAACTTGATATTTGGACCACAAAAACTACACATTTATCTGAGGTCCGGACAGAACTCTGCTTCTTAGTTACATTCAAATATTCCAATTACACCTTAGATAATAATAATAAAAAGTACAGTACACAAATATATGGGAGATACCTCACTATCCAGCTCAAGGAATACAAGCGTGGTGAGCGGGACTCAGGACTCGCCTTCAAATGAAGCTAATGGCGTCACCTCGCATGATCAACACAACACTTCCTGGGGGACAGCACTTGATACTAACTAGAGTCTATTTCATTATTTTCGTCACTATTATCACTCGTGGGGTATCATTTATTCGCACTTCAACATATTAAAAATCAATATCAAATTACAGAATTCCTTGGAAGAGGGGGGGGAGGACGATGACGACACAACCGACTGTCAACTGCACAGTCGGGAGCGTGTCAAGTCGGTCTTGCGTGGTGGAAAGGGGGGGGGGGAGATGACGGCTTACACAATTTAAAATTTTCATTACTGTAGACTTGTGATAGACTCAGTGTAATGCCCTTCCCCTTACAATTGATTACCCCCAAAAAGTGACATTCCCTAACTACAATAATCACTCTCAACAACCTCTCTCTATATCTTTACATCGAAAATACAATGAAAATCATCGTGTCTCACACCACTGTGCGCATGCGCACTTGATTCTGGATTACGTGACCATAGGCACATATTCCCACCCGCTCAAAGTTAATATTATAAAAAGACAATACTAATAAATTAAAGTAGGGAAAAAAATGTCTTAAGCACTAGGTACCTTAATCTACATTCTGATCATGTTCACATGGAAACTGCTATACCCTGGCCACATTCTCTCACTAAACCGGACTTGTGGTCAAATGAACAAAATACAACTCATTATCACTTCCATGCACTACATCGTGTGTGTGTGTGTGTGTGTGTGTGTGTGTGTGTGTGTGTGTGTTTTAGAGCAGCCAAAGCTGAAAAAAGGATTTTTATGAAACTTGGCAAGGTGGTTGGAATTGGGTCCCAGATGGGCCAGTTTATTTGATGTCGATTCATATTTTCTGATGGAGTGCATTTTACCTTAATAAATGCCCCCATTGGTGTTAGAATACGCGCATGTGGAACAGGCCCTGAGACATTTCCGCGGAACTTCATATATCCCTGGAGAGAGAGAGAGAGAGAGAGAGAGAGAGAGAGAGAGAGAGAGAGAGAGATCGTGCATCTATAGTCTGATATCTGATACTTCACTGATGTTAAGAAGAGACAGTTTTATTCAGGAGAAAATGGTGGTAACTGTGGTGGTGGTGGTAGTAGCTGTGAAGATAATGGTGGTGGTGGTGGTGGTGGTAGCTGTGATGGTGGTGGTGGTAGCTAAGGTCGTGGTGGTGGCAGTGCGGGTGGTGGTGGTAGCTGTTGTCTGGTTGTGGTGATGACAGCTGTGATAATGATGGTGGTGGTGGTAGCTGTGGTAGTGGTGGTGGTGGTATCAGTTCAGAAACACTCCAAAGTGAACCATGGTTCAGGGACGGCTCTAACTGGGACAATTGATAGTCGACCCAATAGGGCCGTGAGGGTCTTTTGACCCATATACCATAATACTCTTCGCTGTTATACAAGTTAGAACTCATGCAGGCAAAACAGTGTCACACATACACACCCACATTACCCATTCATGCATGCACTCTCTGTATTTCCTTTAATTTTCGAACCCCAGCGATCATACCAAGAACACACAGACACATTTTTACCCTCCACCTGACAAAGTCAGAGGAGGGTGTTGTTATCACTGGGATAGGTGTCAGTAGGTGTCCGTTTGTAGAGTTGGGCAGCAGGACGGGTTGAGGGAGTAAAGCTTTTATTTTGGGGCCAGAACTTAGAAAGTATTCACTTTAGATCACATAGTTATGTGTCTTATAGTGAACTGGTGCCTTTTGACAGGTAGGATGCTGTATCTTAAATAGTTTTTATGATAATAAATTAGAATAAAAATATTTTTTCCAGAGATTTCAATATGACTCGTGCAACGAATCTGAAAGACCAAGATTATGTGTCCTACAGGGATTCTTCTTACGCCTGCCTTTAAAAGAAAAGGTTTATGGGGATGAAGGCCGTTTTTAGCTTGGTAGGTGTGCAAGGAGGTAGGGGGTATGTGCTTGGTCAAGTGGAGGGTTGCAGAAGCGTAGCGTTGCCTGTTTCCCTTCTCTTGCGCACTCAGTAAAATTTATAGATGCGAGTGATGTCTAGGAGTTGCCCGGTTAGTCAGTCACACCCTAATGATATTAACACAAGCGTTGCACTTTTCCTCCCAAAGGACTTTGACACGCAATGCGCTTCACTCTATCGACGGCTTTGTGGTGTTTCTCTTTAGCAAAGTCTCAAACCGTCCTGCATTTAGCTGTATCTTCAACATTTTGTCTGAAACCAGCACGGACATACTAGACAAACACAGCAAAATTATGCACCCCCATTCCACAGCAGCAGACTCTATGAAACTCTTACACAACAACTGTAAATACTGTAGTTGTCCCCAAAACGTTCTCTGTAAGAATACAGTAGTAAGCTCTAAAAATTTCCTGTAACGGTTGTTAGGTTACGGTTTTGACCAGAACCAATAATCCACTTCCTTCTTCCGGGAGAAAGGCTGTACCCTAACCACTCACAGCGAACTATGTAATGGGAGAGAAAATCACCCACGCACTCAGCATGATTGTTTTTTAGCTATACAAAACATCATAGCAAACACGTAAGCGCACTTTCACCTTTACACACTCAGTGAACGAAAAAAATTTGGGTACGTACTCTCAACTGGTGTGTTGTTAGGGTGGAGTGGTTTTTGGGGTAGTGGTGCAGCATTAAATGTACAGTAGCACTGATGACTGGCTCTGGTGCACATGAGAGAGAGAGAGAGAGAGAGAGTAGAAGGCATGGGAAGCATACTGAACAGAGATGGGAATAAGAGCAGGGAAGCGCATGAAGGAAGAAGATACATAGTTTCATGGAAAATAAAAAAGAGGGAATTATTAAAAAAAAAAAAAGACCGGCGAGAGAGAGAGAGAGAGAGAGAGAGAGAAAGTCATGGGGAACATAATGAATAGAGATGGGAACAAGAGCAGGGAAACTCATAAAGGATGAAGGTAATACAGAGATTCATGGGAAATGAAAGAGGAAAAAAAAACAGCCGCGGGAAAAGGAGGAAAAGGAAGAAAGGGAAAAAAAAGTGAGGCAGTGAAAAAGAGAGAGGAAAGGAGGGAGAGCTGAATTGAAGGAAAATGGTGGAGGGAGATGGGATGGGTGAAAAGGAGTGGGAAATAAACGAGGAAAGAACAAAGTGTTGTAGGAATGGAAGGGTATCAGAGAGAGGGAGGGACGGAGGTAGATATGATACGTAAAAAAAAAAAAAAATGGAGGAAAGTAAGGTCGGGCAGAAGGAAGGTAACCCAGGGGAGAAAAAGGAGGGATGAGAAAAGTAAAGGAAGAAATGAAAGCAGGAGAGGACGGAGAAAGAGGAAGGAAAATACAAAGGAAGGACGAAAGGGACGGACAGAAAGAAGTGGTAATTTAGGGAGGCCCAAAAGAGGGAGATAGGGGATGATGTAGAGCTGAGATGAGAGGAGAGAAGGTGGAGGGAGAGAAAGAAGAAGAAAAGGAAAGGAAGGTAAAAATGGAAAGAAACAGGGACTTAGAGAAGCAAGGGGGAATTTGCAAAGAAATAAGAGAGAGGAAGAGATAAAAGTTGAACTGAAATGGAAGGGGAAATATGAGGGAAGAATGGAGGAGGAAATGAAAAATAGGGAAGGAGGGAGATAAGAGGGAAATTTGGAGAGAAGCAAAAGCATTTGGGAGGGAAAAGGGAGGAAAAGGGATAAAGCTGTTTGCAAGTGATGCCTGGCTATGGGGGCAGGTCTCACAGAGAGAGAGAGAGAGAGAGAGAGAGAGAGAGACCAATATGTATTGGAATAATCAACGTGACTACAAGATGAAACACACACACACACACACACACACACACACACACACACACACACACACACACACACACAAATTGTTATGGTTTGCTTGATAGACGAAAACTATAAAACGATGCTATGAACTCACTTATGGTATTTAATTCAGATGACGGTAATGCATTTGTTCAAGCCCCGGGATGTGACTAGAGTTATCGGGATCATGAAATGCCACCATGGAAAGTAGTTTTGTGATCTCCCCTTAAATGCACTGCATTGTGGCAATCTAGCCTTGGAGGTAGAATGAGACTGTCATTGTGTTAGATATTATTATTATTATTATTATTATTATTATTATTATTATTATTATTATTTTTTAGCACGAGAGGTGGCCCTTCAGTTGAACAAACCTGTTTGGCTGTAAGAAGAATGAAATATAACGACTTTGGCTTAATGTAACAGTTTATAAAGATTATTTCTAACCTCGTCATTACGAAATCTCTTATCTGAATTGATTCGTTCTAATAGGGCCAGATTTGGGTATAAAAAAAAAAAAAAAAAAAAAAGCTTAGGGCCTCACAATCTGTAGGGGCCTATCAAGATCAGATTCTCATTGTTTATAGTGTTACTGTAATTTATGTTTAAGTAGCCTAATGATTCAACAATTAACCCACTCTGCACTGATTTTTTATGCCTCCTGGCAGCTTGCTTATCAAGGTCATTTGTTACACAGCCTCATTCTCTGTGAGCACTTGCCAAATAAGGCCAGTACAGCTTCCCATAGCTTTGGGTCTCACTACTGTATGTCTAAATCTGGCCTTGCTATTAGAATATGATCTCTGTCGTTAGTTCTTGCTACTGCCCTTTGATAAGCTGGTCAACAAAAAAATTTGTCCGATGGGAAATAATATCTGTGTCTTATATATTTTTGCCCACTGAATACAATATGTTTTCAGAATTTCTCTTTCCACCCACATTTTTTTTTCTCCCAGCATACTTACATATCGTGTTGTATTGTAAATATGTACCAGTGCTCTACAGAACATTTGAAACAAAAGTTTAACAGACACAGCTGTTTTAACTTTTTGTGGAATGCAATAGCTTCTTTTGAAAACACAAACCAAGATAAATGCGTCACCAGAGGCCCGCAGAAACACGACTGGACATGTTGGGACATTCAGACAGTGCCCACACCTGAGCACCAGTTCACTGTCAGCAACAGTCTAGAACTCAATATGTATATAGTGTCTTTTGCACTGTTGACAGATTGTGCTTTTACGAATTCAGGTGTTGTGCTGATATCCCATTCACCAATTTAATGCTGAGAAGCTGTGTAAATAGTTCGAATTCTTCCTGCTACATCTGCGGTGCACTGACATTTATATCGCAGACACGTTCTTTCACATCTCTCATTAAAAAATGCTTTGAGCATTACTTTGGTTGTAAAGGGGGTGACCAGGATAAATACTGGGCCCCCCATATTTGTTGTGTCACATGAGTCAGCCTTCTCACAGCAGGGGCAAAAGGTTCACGCAGTATGCCTTTTGCCATTCCTGTGGTTTGTAGAGAACTCAAAGATCTCGCTGGGATTGCTACTTCTGCCTGTCATTTATAAATGGTATAACATAAAAATCCAAGCATACTGTTCAATATCCTAATGTACCATCTCCTATGAGACCAGTGCCTCACAGTCAGGAATTACATGTACCAGAGCCTTCAATAAATATGACACTGAGTGATGAGTGTGCTGATGAGACAGTACACAAAGTAGAGGACAGTATGGATCCAACATTTGAAGCAAGCTGTTCTTCAAGTGAACCACACTTGCTAAGTCAAGGAGATCTTAATGATCTCGTCCGAGATTTGAGTTTGTCTAAGAAGCGAGCAGAACTTTTGGCTTCCAGGTTAAAGGGCTGGAATCTTCTCCAGAAAGAAACTAAAATTTGTTTTTATCGTGATCGCCATGACGTTTTCAAAGAAATTTTCTCCCTTGAAGATGGTCTGGTGTATTCTAGTGATGTTCGTTCTGTTATGGAGGCACTTGGCCAAGAACATAACACAGATGAATGACGCTTGTTTATTTACTCATCAATAGCAAGCTTGAAAGCCGTTCTACTCCACAAGGGAAGTAAGTTCTCTTCTGTTCCTGTGGCTCACGCAGCTAACATTAAGTAATCGTATGATAACCTGAAGCTTCTTTTGGGGAAAAAAAAAGTATGGTGACTTTAAGTAGCGACCTAAAGATTGTGGCACTTTTACTCAGAATGCAACTTGGTTACGAAGTTCTGTTGTTTCCTCCGTGATTGGGACAGCCGGGACAAGAAAAAGCATTACATAAAGAAAGTGTGGCCAAAACGAACATCACTGACTCCAGGGATGAAGAATGTCATCAATCATCCTCTTGATGATTCTGAGAAAATTTATCTTTTGCACATTAAGCTTGCACATTAAGCTTGGGTTGATGACGAAGTTCGTCAAAAGTATGGATAAAACTGGCCATGGATTCACATATATAAGGAAATAATTTCCCAGAATCAGTGATGCAAAAATCAAGGATGGTATTTTTGTAGGACCACAGATCAGGGAACTGTTTCGAGATGAAAAGTTCGATGAAGACTTAAATGAAGTTGAAAAAACCGCATGGCTGCCATTTAAAAGAGTTTGAAAAGATTTTTTGGGAAACCACAGATCGGAAATCTACTGTGATGTTGTAAAAGAACGATTGACTTCATAGAAAGCTCTGGGGTGCAATATGAGTCTAAAAATCCACTTTTTGGACTGGGACTTAGACTTTTTCCCGGAAAATCCTGGTGGCAATCAGTGATGAGCACGGCGAAAGATTTCATCTGGACATTTGGACATGGAAAAGCGGCACCAAGGAAAGTGGAGCCCCTCTGTGTAGGCAGATTACTGCTGGACACTAAGGAGGGATGTTTCTGAGGCCAAATATAGCCGAAAATCATACACTTCTACATTTTGGAGGTAAGTTTTTTTAAGTGTAAAATCAGTCTTATTAATAAATGAGTAATATACAATTATTGTAAAATTTTATTTCTCTGTTACTTAAAAACCATGCCTGATAAGAAAACTGTAATAACAGATTCGAATTCAGCGTACAAAGTACTATAAGGTCCGCCTATTCTAATTCGTGGGACAAAAAAAAAAAGTAAAAAATTTGTTGACCAATTATTTTAGGAGACTGTCCTTTTAGTGAACGGGTTACAGAAGGCTCTGTCTAACCCGTTCAGTTCCATAAGTCTTTCCTAAGTTAAAGAAAGTTGTCTTGAAACAGCCAGAATATAATTAAATATACGATACCTAACTGAAGGGGTTAAATCTTGTGGAGGTCATGGGAAGAAAATCAAAATGTCGTCTACCGAAGGGGTGATGGTGATCATAGAGTTGGAAAGGGATCTGATTTAAAATTAGCATTGAGGCTTTAATGACTCTCTCACAGCTGAATTTAACTGTGGCATTAGCTGAAGTTCAATAATGGAGCTATTCTGACACGGGAGGGATAATGGTAATACTATTAACACTTAAGCTCCAATGATTCACCCTTAGCTGTAAAAACACGTCTAACGGTAGGTGAAATGTAAAACAGTTGTTGTTCCGACCATGAGAAAATATTAATCAGACTGTTATGACTTACTCTCAGCTGAATATAATTGTTTGGTGTTTGCTGGATTCAAATTCAAAAATTGCTCTCACCATGTGAATGTTAATGGCACCATATTTAACAATAATGCTCCTATGACTTACCCTGCTGAAGAAAATCGTCTAGCATTAGCTTGAATAATATACTGGATTTTTCCCGAACATGAAAGGAATAATCGTACCATTATATACGCTCAGATCCTATGACTCACTCAGCTGAATAAATCGTCTGGGATTACCTGAATTACAATATTAGAGTTGACATGCTCAAGTCAGTGTTAAAATATAATTGTGTCAACCTTGACAGGTGCGAAATCTAAATCCAGCTGAAGGGGCGCTGCAAGTTACAGAGGTGATGTGCCAACCATCACACCCAATATTGCATTTAGACCAGGCTGAGCCAACTTATGCAAAGATGAATGACAGGTGCATGGTAACGAAACTAAGTACGGAGGGAGGGAGAATACTATCTAAAATTTAGTTATCAAGAGTGTCTGATTATGCTGCCTGCCTGTAGCGTCTCTTCCACTATCTTCCAACACCTGCCACCGTATCAGAATTACAGTTACGGAAATCTGTTTCATTTTTGTTTTGTTTTTTAGGTTATGGCACAATTTCCCTTCATTTTGCCCAACTGAAAGAATATTCTTTTAATGAACAGGTTCATGAACGCATTATCTGAGCCCTCCAGCACATGAAGTATCTCCTAACTGGAATACAGTTGTTTGAAGATGGTAAGAATGCAAAAAGATGAATGCCAACTGCGTGATATTAGTGCTAATTAAAGAGGAAGAGGAAACAATCACTAAAACTTAAATGCAAGGCGGACCTGATAATCGTGCATGTCCCATTGCCCACCTTCAAACTAGATTCCCTTTCACACTCTACCAACACCTGCATTTCAGTCACTTTTATGTGTGATAGAGATATACTTGCTGTTGTTTTAAGCGTTACAGTACAGTCATGGAAATACGTTTATATACCCTCTGTAATAATATTCTCTAAACAACAGCAAAAAGGGGCTCTCACAGAATAATTCATACGTCAAATAATTTCACCACGGGGTGAACATATTCCATTGGCCCGTGACCTTGATTTTATACCGACTGTTCTCAGAATAGAATTACTTTATGTATCCTTGCCTGGCTTTTAACCTTCCACAAGGTCTGACTAGGACTGTTGTTAACCTTGACATGTGATCTAGAAAACTGGATTGTTAATCATAAAGACGAAGGTCAGTCCAGAGAAATATTCCTAATCTTTCCACCACCTCTTTTACATTCCAGATCAAAACCATCCCACCCCCCACCACAGACCTAGCGATGCTATACTCTGCTGCAATTCCATGGACGATGGTTTATTTGGGAAAAAATGAATAAGTAATCATTCTTTAACGACCAAGCTACCATCTTCAATTACCCAATTAGTACTACGATGATGTCTTTAATTAAAATCGCGTGGTAGCAAAAAGGAAGAAACAATGAATGGCGTGTTCGGTTTGAATTCGTTAACATCTTCAGTCTGGTGAAATTTTTTGTTTCTTTTACTTCCAGACGATTTTCCTCAGCTCAGGGAATACCTCGTATAGCGAAGGAGTAAATGATGGCGATGTATAAACTCTCTGATTCGAAAAATCAATTCAAAGCCGAATGATATAGTCCTGGGGCAACAAGGGTGAGAAGGAAAAAAGTCCTGTGGCTGAAGTGGTTACGACTGTAGTAAGTGATTTTTGGTGTATTTTGTTCACAACCAAATGGTTGAACACTTTGTGTTATGACTCATTTGCAGATCTCTGCTAACCCTGAAGCTCTGTTTAGTATCACTGACATTCCTTAAGTTGGCTGATAATCGTCTGGCGATAGCAAGGATGATGTTAAGTTTTCATTGTGTAGAGGGAGTTGCCTTTGTCATGTCTGGGACAGCTCAAGTATTCTAGTCCAGCAAGTTAGTGTTCCTCTCCTTTCCGTCATCCTTCCTTTATTCTTTATTGTCTCCCCATTATTCCCCAGTGTACTGTTAATTTTTCATTCCCTTCAGCCCTTTCCCCGTTCACCATATCTCTGATCTCTCCCATTCCTTTCCCTTACTTCATCCTCCTTCCCGTTCTTCACTGCGCCACATTTTTCACCATTCCTTTATCTCATTTCCCTTCATTATCTTTCATCCCTCTCTACTTCTCCACTCCATTGTTACCTTTCAGTTGCCCCTTTATTCTCTATGACATTCCTTGCTTCACCATTCAGTTGTTCCCTCTCTCATACCCCCTCCCTTCTTTCGTCCCTTGCCAGCCCCCACTCCCTTATTCTCTTCCTTCTCGTGTTACTTTTTCTCATTCCTCCTTCCTCCTTCATCATCCTCCTTCGTCTCAGTTCTTCTGTTTTCCTCGTCCCACCCCACCTTCATCCATCACAGCATCTGTATCATCACCGCCACCCATTCCTCGGATCGAAATAATTCTTCCTGCAGTTTATCACACCCATTTCATTTAAATATTTCATTGCTTCTTCAGCTAATTCCCTTCCTCTTATACACTGTGCCACGCTTTACCATTACGGGTAAACATTTCTCAGTTTCATTTCAGTCATTTTCTCTTCAACACGCCCTAATCTGTTTCATTTCAGTACCTTGCTCTTTACCACCTCCCTGTCCTTTCCCTATTTCGTAGTTCTTTCTTCCTTTATCCTGTCACATCCTTCATTATTTTATCATTCTCACACTTTTCCCATCCTTCATTCGCCCTCTTTCGTCTCACCTCTATTCTTGCCCATTTTCATATATCATGAACCCTTCCTTCACAATCATTCCTTTCCTTCCCGATGCTCTTCTTGCTTGTCCTTCTTCCACACTATTTCATACTCTTCAATATCTCCACTCGCCTTTCACTACCAGTAATCCACTCACGCATTATTTTTCTCCCCTTCTACACAATGGAGGGAAAAATTTGAGAAAAGGCTTCTGGGGGAGAAGTGGAGAGAAAAGCGGAGAATGATTGGGAAACCGAATACTCTTTTTTCCTGAGTTGGTGGAGTGGACGAGAGAGAGAGAGAGAGAGAGAGAGAGAGAGAGAGGGGGGGGGGAAGGCCAAACAACGAAGTTACAACCAGAATTAGCAAAACCTCATTATATAGCCTACCTTATGAACATAGGTTCATTGAATGAAAGTATCATGCAAAAGAAAAAAATCACAAGAAGCAAAATATAAAAAATACTAGAATGAACGAGTAGGAAATGTAATCAGAATAAGTAAAAATATCTTACACAATTTCTGGATTATAAAAGTACACTGACAGAAAAAAAAATCCTGAAGAGAAAGAAGACATGGTGTGTAAATGAAAAAAGAAAAGGATGGTTGTTTGGCTTGCATTAAGGGAGAGGCACTCATTGCGCTGATACTCTCATCTCTTTCAGCTGGGAAAGGAGATAATGAGACGGAGGGACAGAGGGTTGGGAGGGGGGAAGTTAAACGGTAAGACAAAGAAGCAGGCAGACTGGCAGAGGCAATGAATGGGAGTGAGTGGGACATTGGAGAGAGAGAGAGAGAGAGAGAGAGAGAGAGAGAGAGAATTAGCCTTCCTGGAAAGATGAATAACAATGGTGCCGGTAACTGGAACGTACTGGAGTACGAAAGGTGTTTCTTGACACGTTTTGATAGGATCTGTGGTAAGTTTTATAAGGCTTTGGTCTTGTTATGCCTAAGGAATCCGTACGTTAGTTTCTCGGGCGCTTTATTTTATTGAATTCTTTCACTACTGTTACGTATCACTTTGATTATATTTGTTAGTGCGAGACAATTCTTTTTTTATAACTAAGAGAAGGCTGACTATGAAGTAACTAAGGCTAACAGCTTTTGCTCAAAAAGTCAGTCATAATCTGAATAAAATCATCTGGAGGTAGATTATCTGAATAAAATCATCTTGAGATAGGAAGAGCATTAGAACGTACTGAAGGGGTAACTACTTCATCCTTCCCCTTCGTCCTCCTAGTCCTGACGCTAGGGTACCTCCCCACTCTCTTACCCTCCATCCTACCCCTCACCTTTCTCATTCTCCTCTTCATACCGTTCCCCTTTTCATTCCCCTCTCTTCCTTCCCTGTGCCCCATTCCCCTTCCCTCTGCCTATTCTATTTTCTCCCTTCCCCAGCCTTTATCAATCCATGTTGCTCATCCCTTGATCACTCCCCTCTTCTTAACCTTTCTTACTCTCTTTACCTCCTTCCCCCTCCTTCTTCCTCCCTCTTCCCCCATCCTTCCTCTCTGTTCTTCCATTCCTGACATCCCCCTCCCATTCCTTCCCCTTCCCTTCTAAATCCTTCCTTTTTCCCCACCTCCTTTTAACTTCCCAGATATCGCTGCTCTTTCGTTTCCCTCTCACCCTTCCTTAATATCAACCTTATTTACTTCATTTTATCGCAATATCTTCTGTCCATGTTCCCACTTACTCTGGCATAATCCCAGACAACATATTTCATTTTATCACATCCTTTTACTCACTTGCTCCTTTCATCTTCTGCCCACCTTTTACCCTTTCCCAACCTTCTTCCCTTAACTCCTCCTCATCTGACGTTTTCCCACTACCCTTCCCCGCCCCCTTGAACATTACCTTCCTTGCCTCCCTCGTCCCTAAACACTATCTCATCCTCCCTTTCTTTGTGTCGTTATTTCGCATTCTTCATCCTTTCCACTACCCATCCCCCCTCTCTCTCTTCACATTCCCCTCCAACCCTCCTCGAGTATAACCCCTCTCTGCTCTGACAACACTGACTTATAGGTTATGCATGTTAAAAACCCTGGTTGGCAATCGTGCAAGGGGAAACAGGTACGCTTTTCAAAGTTCCTTGTTCCTGCTGTAGAGGTGTTCTCTATCTGTGTGCTTGAGTCCTGGGACGAATTGTATTGTTTTATTCTTGTTACCTCCAGCCGATTTTTTTCCTTTTATTGATTTCTTGTTTGTACGCGGAAAATGAAGGGCATAACTACAGTAGCTCCTCTAGTTTGAGATTTCTATACTGAAAAGAATATTACCATCTGAAGGCGAAATATAAAATGGAAAACGCTTTCTTTTAGGGAGAGGTTAGCTCCTCCAATCCAGTGACGTACTTTCGTATTGTATTCTTTCTTCCGTCTATCTGTCTCTACACCAGCTGCTTCCCCCAAAGAAAAGGGGGGTAGCTGAGACAGGACCACACACACACACACACACACACACACACACACACACACACACACACACACACACACACACACACACACACACACACACACACACATTTACTCATATCTTAGACCCAAAGGGAGAAGGGACAGATCCTCACCGCACCACACCGCACGAAAGTCAACTGCGCAGTGCAATCAGCGACATCCGCAGCAGGGCCGACAGCAGAGCTGGTTTATCCCTGCAATCCCTTTCTTCTACTAGTCTCTTTAAATAAGTGTAGGATTCCCCTTGGAAGTGAAAGGACTAGTAAATGTTACAAATAACCCCAACAGTTTGAAAAATCTCTCCGGAGTTGAAACATGAAAACGAAAATTATAAGACCGCTGAACTGAAGAGCTTGAGAGTCTTACAGGCAATTTGTTCCGTTTGGATTAGGAAGTATTTTTTTTTTTTTTCGTTTTGGGAGTCTAACGGACAGTTTTTTGTAGGCTTCGATGGTTCACAGGTAGGTTATCTAGCTTTGGGTGACTCATAGCCATTTTTAATAGGCTTGGGAGGCTGACAAGTAGTTGTTTGTAGGCTTGGGAGGCTCACCAGTAGGTTTTGTAGGCTTAGGAGCCACACAGGCAATTTATTTATTTATTTTTTTTTTTGTGGGTTTGTTAGCCTCACAGGCATTTTTGTAGGCTTGGAAGGCTCAGATAGATTTTGTAAATTTGGAAGTCTCACATGCATTTTTTTTGTTTTTTTTTGTTTTTGTAGGCTTGAGATGCTCATAGATGGTGTTTTGTGCTTTTGGAGCCTCACAGAGAATTTTTTGTGGGCTTGGAAGACTTACGGTATATTTAGTTTTTGTAGGTGTGCGAGGCTCACTTGTAGTTTTACTGTAGTCATGGAAGACTGAAAATCAGTTTTTTGATAAGCTTGGAGGTCTCACGGGAATCTTTTTGTTATGAACTTGTTAGGCTGACAGGCAGTTTTTGTATTCTTGGGAGGGTCACGGGCAATGATTTCGAGGGGGAAGGAGTCTTCTTGACACCTTTCTGGTGGGGTCACGATTCTCATTACCAACTTTTTCATAGGGTTAGGAGTTTCACTACTGTGTATTTCGTTGGATGAAGAGTCTCAATCAGAGACTCATTATTACTTTTCCATGGGTAAAGAAGTCTGACTCCCATAGTCTCATTTTCTCTTCTTTTTCTCATTCTTTCTCCTGGTCTTTTATTCTTTCTCTTATCGTCAAATTATTTTCTGTTCCCTAGCCTCATGTTTCCTCCTTGTTTAACCACACCACCCACTGACTACTGGGAGCTATATAATTATTAATTCTCTTTCCCTGTACTCCTAAATTCCTTCTTATTACTCTTTATTGTCTCTTGTTACTCTCTGTTCTCTCACTTCGTATATCCTCATCATCTGACAGCACGGCCCTATGACTATTGACAGTTATTGCACCCGAATATGCCAATCTGTCAAATTAATCTCTAGTTACAACCGGCAAATTACATCCTGTTTATAAACCTGTCCATCACACACCGGTGTCCAGCCACCTGTTTCATTCGGCACATTATGTTTTGTCCTATCTGTTTGGTTTATCTGTACTCTCGATTTATCCTTCCTCTCTAAGTCCAGCCTTTTGTTTTGTCTATTCATCGTGTCCGTCTCTTATATATCCCTTTGTTAGTGTGCCCTTTTCAGTCTGCCAAATCATTTTCCATTTAATACCATTAAACTGTATTCATTTCATAAACCTTCCTATCACTCACAGAATTTTCAATCACCTGTGTTATTTTCTCCATTTTGTTCTGTCTATCCTTTGTTTCCCAAATTCTGTCTCTTTTGGTCTCTTTGTTCCCTCTCCCTCTTTCACGCTCTTGCTTTGTCTTATCGTCTTATCTACTGTATGTCCCTCCTTCCTTTCTGCCTCCCTTGTTTTGTCTCACCTTCTAGTTACATCCCCTCGTCTGAAAGTCTGTCACATCAGTCTTAAATTATGGCCAGCAAATTACATGCAGTTCACAAAACTGCCCATTACACACCAGGTTTCCATTCACCTGTTTTACACTGCCCATTTTCACTGTCTTTCTGTTTGACTGTCAGTTCCTATTCCATATTTTTCTATTTCTTATGTTCTTTCAGTTAAGTCTTTTGGTCTACGTCTTCTGTTAGTATGCCCTTGTTTTGTCCTTTCCAACTGTTTTCCCGTTTCATGTATTGCCCAGTCATCTCCCCCCTCCCTGTTTTATGTCAATCTCTTCCTTTCACAAAGCTGTAACACACTGAGTATCCGAATACCTGCTTTTCTCTGCCCATTCTGTTTTGTCCTATCTTGTCTGTTTGTTCCATCCGTCCTTTTTTGTGTCGTACTATCTGCTTGTCCATCTTATCCTTTCGGTAACTGTTACTCCGTCCACTCCTCCTGTACCTCTTATTATTTATATATATATATATATATATATATATATATATATATATATATATATATATATATATATATATATATATATATATATAAATATATATCATCATCAGCCGTTGAGGTCCACTGGAGAACCGCCCTATACCAACCGAAGCAGGGACGATACAGCCAATGTATCTCCACCCAATGGCTTAGGCTGTCTGGTAGAGGCTGTATGTAGGATGAGAAGTGCTTGTGAGTGTAATTGTAATGTTGGAGTGGCTTTCGATGTGTTTGTACTCTATGAATAAAGTGTTATTGGCCCGCCTTAAGCTGACTGGGTGAAAGCATACTACAGTAGTATGGGACACTGGTTCAACCACAGCACCCCTTATGTCCGCCAAAGCGGTCAGTGGCTCGGTGACCGCTTCCCAAAGTTTTTACAACTCTGGCGGAAGGCGAACCCGCGTCCAGCAGCGTGTGAAAAGCACACTTTACCACTGTACCACAGAGCATATATATATATATATATATATATATATATATATATATATATATATATATATATATATATATATATATATATACTGTATAGTTAATGTGTTCCTTCTTGTTTTGTTATACCTTCCAGTTTTCTTCTATCCTCTTTTCCGTCTGTCGAGTCAGTCTATGGTTGTGGCCACAAAAAATACCTTCAATTTAAAAACCTGTCTGTTGCACGCTGGACTGCTGGCCCCTTGTGTTATTCCTCCCATTCTTTAACCTATTATTTGTTTTATCCTGTCATGATGTTCATCCATTTCTGTTCCTTATTATTTCTGTTCCTTTTGTTTTATTGATTCATCCTGGTAGTCTTTTTCTGTTACTGTACGTCTTCTGTTTATCCGCCTTTCCTCCCAATCCTTATGCATTTCCTGTTTTTCTTTTGAGTCTTTCATGTTGATTTAACTTTTGATCACCTCCGGATTTGCAGTCAGCTGTGTTACGCTGCCAGTTCTGTTTTATATCAGTCAGGGCTGGTTTAATAATATTATTGGTGATGAATGTATGACTTGTCAGTGGGTCATTTGGAAGGCAAGTAAAGTTTGTTTCAGCGAATTTCAAATTTCAGACTGTTCCTAGTCTTTGCTTGAAATCCATTTTCTCAACACCTTTTTATATTATCTTCAATACTTTCGTAGAAACTTTTCAAGTACGTCGTTTGATATGTATTTTAACTTGTTTGTGTAACATCTTTGGTGCCTTCGTATATAATTTTCAACTCCTTTTCCGTGCCGTGGTAGCAGAAAGTGTCGTTAATGGAGAGTTATGGAGTGGCTCCCGATACTTTCCCCACATTCATACATTATACTGTACCAAACCTTCTCCACATCCTCCCCACAGTTTCACCTTCCTGATACCGTCATACTTCCCCAGAATCGTCTCCACACTCCTTCCTCGTTCCTTCCCTGTGTCTTAACACGTTTTCACACCTTTCCCACTGCACCTTCCTGACATCCTCATACTTCCTCAATACCATTCCCACACTCCTTCCTCGTTCCTTCCCTATGTCTTAGCACGTTTCCACATCTTTCCCACATCCATGTTTTTCCCACCATTTCAGTCACACTCCTTCATATTCCCTCACCATACTGTCTCATCTACTTTTCCCACACCTTTCCCAAACTCCTACATTTTCCACACTCCTTACCCACTATCTTACAGTTTAATTACACCTCCCCATAAGTTTTTCATATAAACGCGTCATTTCCCAGATGCATCTGCAACACTCATACAGTTTTCCCACCCCTCACACACACCTATAGTTTCCACACAACCACCCACACCTTCCCGATACCCAGGCCCGTAGCCACGAGGGGACTATGGAGGACCTTAGCCCCCAAAAAAACTCATTAGCCACCCCAAAAGTTTTTCAGTTCGAAGCGTATATGATTTGCTTACACACACACACAGGGAAAATATACGAAAATTCAAGCCAGATATACTACTTAGTCATGACACATGATTTGATTCTATACAGCTACATGTTTAATGACGGTTATCATATGGTCATGATGTAATTCATTATATGCAAAACAACCCAGTATAGGTTATAGGTGTTAGACTGAAATTAGGTGAACCCGATCGTGGTTGAATGAACCTTATCAGCAAAGCGCAACATGAGAACCAAAGCAAAGTTCTCAGAGCTCGTCGAAGTATGCCAGCATAAGTGCTGTGCAGACGTTGAGACAGCTCCACATTCCACAACCGGCAAAACGAGTTCGAAAACCTCCCTGCAGTCTGGACTCTTTCGTTGTGACCGCATCTACTGGACAAGACAAAGAGCAGCCGCTCATCTCCGTGTGTTTCGAAATACTGGATTCACTTACCAACGCCTGGAGAGGTGCTTCTTGGAGTGCAACAGCAAATTGGTGGTCTCTGCGCTTTGCTACCATGCTCCGAGAAGTTTTTCGATCTCGACCAATTGCAACCACTCAGTGATTTCGTCAGGAAGACAGGAGCAGCTTTTGACGGATTTCTGCTTCGACACGAGGTGGAGGTTGTTCAGAACATGGTTCAAAAGAAACATGTCAGGAAAGCAGGACTGTCATCGACAAGTTTCTGGAGTGGTTCCGCGAAATGGAGCTCCAAACACCCTTCCCGAACTTGCATACTCTTCTTTGTGCTGCCTTGACTATTGAGGCATCTTCTGCTACATACGAAGATACTTTTTCAATGGTAGCAAGGCTACTGACTCCGTACAGGTGATACATGACCCATGAGAGGAAATGCCAACTCGCTGTCTTGGGATTTGAAAAAGAAAAAAAAACCGCTGCACTCTCCGTGGCTGAATTGATTGAAATGTTCCGGCGCACAAGTCGTCGTATATCTGTATGAATATCTGACTGCGAGTGATGGAGGATGTGAGCATTCCTGAGGTTATGACGTAATAAAATGTACATATATTGTGCACGATGCAGTTGTGATCAAAGGCTTACCAGAATAAATAACTAAATATTAAACTATGATTTTTTCATTACAAAATTCACACGTCAATACACAATAACGCCCATGCTTTTCCTTTGTATTTCACTGGGCACAAACTTGAAAGATTGATAAGAAAATATTATGAAAATAATAATAATAATAATAATAATAATAATGCCGTAAAAAACAATGAAAATAAAAATATTTACGGGAAAAAAAAAAGTATAAACTCACACCCGTTAAACCAAACAATAATATCTCTCTCTCTCTCTCTCTCTCTCCTGGCCTGACAACTGTGACTCTCCCATGTGGCGTTTAACATTTTCAGTCTCATAAACGCACTTTTGAATTTTACTCTGGCTAACGCCAAACGATTTTTTTTCGTCACGAGGACACTCCTCGAGGCTGAGAATATTAATATACGCTTGGACAGTATCAGTTTTCCCAGGTCAAAGTAATTTAGACAAAAAAGATAATTCCATTGGAATTTTTGGCCTTATGATATCAGTTCCACAGACATGTAAGTGACGTTCACGTGTAGAGAAAAGAATAACGTTCATTTTGGTACCAAAAACTGGTTTCAGCTGGTTTCAGTTCTTACAGTAGTATAATGCAGCATATATTTAGTTCATTACATGTTCATACAATACATTCGAGAAGAAATATACGTGGAAGGATTAGTATAAAAAAAATCCTACGATGGAAATCTCCCCCCCCCCAAGATTTCAAGTCCTGGCTACGGGCCTGCCTATACCTTCTCCACACATTCTATAACACTTGTCCACTCCTTCCCCACACCTTACCCATCCCTCTTCACACTCCAGCACATTGCTTACATGTTCCCACACCATCCTTGCATCCATTCACACATCCCCCCCCTTCTTCCCTCCCTCCCCCCCACTCTCTCTCTCTCTCACACACACACACACACATACACACAGGGGTGTACATATATATATATATATATATATATATATATATATATATATCATATATATATATATATATATATATATGCAAGCTCATCAGGTTAGATATATATATATATATATATATATATATATATATATATATATATATATATATCACCCTCATAAAGAAATTTCCTAAGTCATTTTTCGGCGATTTCTGGATTTTTGCCCAAATCAATTCCTCATCACATGATGCACCTATTGGTATAGCTGCCTTTGCCAGGTCTAGGGAGTGAGTGGTCTAAAATGTGCCTGAAGTTTCTGCCTAAGCCATTTAGAAGTTAAGAAAATGTGACAGGTTTTTCTCAATTTCCTGAAAAGTAGAAAATATGACTTAGGCAGTTTCTTTATGAGGGTGACGATATATATATATATATATATATATATATATATATATATATATATATATATATATATTATAGTAATCCCTCTGTTTACTGTATCTGCTACACTGGCTATCGGATTAACCCTTGAGTACTAAACTTGGGTATAATATACCCGACACCTATGACGTCATTTACGTTACACAGTGATCCCGCCAAGCCAGTGTGCTGGGACCCTCAGTACCCTCAGGGTTCCCACAGTGCTCAAGGAGATAGGTCATGTCGTGCTGCTGCTTGGCTGGGAATTGTTCATAGTGATGGGTTCGGGTATAGTGTCGAAGTTTAGTGATGACGACCAGTGACATACTTGGGTATATTATACATGGGTTTTGTGCTAATAACCCCCTTGGAGCAGAGCCAGAAGTGCTTGGAGGGGTTTGGCGATGTTTGGGGTAATTTGGTGGAGCATTTTTTTTTTTTTGTGAACTTTTTCCAAAAATTTGGTGACAATTTTACAGTGGTGGATTTTTTTTCTAAATTTCCCTAAAATACCTCATTTATAGGTATTAAGAGTTACTAACAGTTTAGGTAATATTAAGATGGCTTAAATTTAGTGTGTAAGTGATTGCTTTAATAAATTTGCATACTTACTATTTTTTTTAATTTTCCAAACTCGGGTATAATATACCCATGTTTAGTGATTTTGTTACAAAAAAATGTTTTGTACTCCATGGTTAAACGGAGACTTTGAAGGCCCTCAGACAAACCATGAGACTTACCAGCTTCCAGCCATTAAATGGGATATACCACATGGACCTTCCAGACAACACTGGACCCACTGGACACTTTTTTGCATTTAACATATACTGTCCAGTACATGGTGTGTATGATGCAGGCCTATGGGATCACTCTCTGTGCATGGGTGATTCAGAATGCTGTTACCAATGCAGACAACAGTATTTCCCACCAATATGGGTTAGGTTGGGAAAGAGCAGGCGGAAAGCAGTGGCATGTAGGGCTATTTTTGGGCTACATCCGGTTGGACTGGACGAGAGTTGAAGCTGTGGACATGCTATACTGTGCGTTGTCGACCTCAGTCTTGCTGGATCTCTTGTTGTGTCAAAATCTCTGATTCCAAGTCTCACGTCTCAAGTGTGAAAAGTGTTATCCAACAATTATTTTGGAAAATGGCTTCTTGTGAGGATTCACATACCACCTCCTCGACTGAAAAAGCAAAGAGAAGGATTATGAAAAATATGAAGAAGATGGAAGTAACTGAGGTACACTAGAAATGCACGGAGAGGGGCGGCCTCTTTCGCAAGTATAGCATAAAGAGGTTGACACTGCATGACATCCTGAAGGACAAGGACAAAACAGAGGAGGAGATGAAGAATATGGACGACATGAGGAAGTGTAAAGATGTGTTCAGGACCAGGAAATATCTCAGTGAGAAATTGGGCGAAGTGGTGTATAAGTGCTGGACGCAGGAGCTAGCTGAGGTTGTCTCTGTGTATGTCCTGGATATCCAGTACACAGCACAAAAGCTTGTTGATCACGTTTGAGTTGAAGATATCAAGTGCAGTGATGGCTGGTTATAGAGATTTAGGAGGTGCCATGTCATTGTTAAGAAGGCTATAACTGGGGAGATGCTCTGCACAGATGTCGATGGTGTGGGGCCATTCGTGCAGCAACTTCGGAAGCTGACTAAACATAGCTCTACTTGTGCGCTTTCCCTCAAAATACCCAGACTTCGAAGGATACTAGCAGCTCTACACGGCATAAGAAAATGAAGGAGTGTCTCATCTTTCTGGTCCATGCCAATGCTGATGACTCTCATTGCCTACAGCAAATCATAGAAGGTAAGAGCAAGCAACCTAGGTCATTCAGGGACTACCCAGGATATCATTAATGGCTGATTCCACCTCAGCTTCAATCCTACTGTGATACAACATTAGTAAAGGTATGGCATGAGCCCTGATGACATGAAGGTTGTGATGCTGTTAGACAAAACACCAGCCCATTCTCCTTCACCAAACTTTTAAGGAAGAAGGGAGAATGAAAACTGTTCCTGCCAGCCAACACTACTGCCTTTATTTAGCCAATGGGCCAGAGAGATCTAGAGAGTGCAAAGAGGCACTGCAGAAACCTTTACCTGCACCAGTGTCTCGTTATGACCGACAGACCTGAAAGGCTGTGAGGAAGCAAGGTACGTGAAAATTCTGCATAACCTCAAGAAATACATCATCAAGGACGCCATCTTCGACTGGGCTGAAACATGGAAGAAAGTGTCTTTTGCCATGCTAAAGATTTGTTGGTTAAAAATCTTCAGATCCTCCAAGACTCCAGCTCCATTGCATGATTTTCAAGGGTTTAAGCTATCAAGGATACCAGAAATGTTGGCAGCTGCAGGGCAAGGAAACTTTGCTGACAAGGGGCTGCAAAAGTTTGTGGATGAGGATGCTGGTGTGCCTGGCCACTATTATCAGATGGAAGAGGAGATTGCTGCTGCACTGCAACAAGGCAAGTTACAAGCAAATGAGGAAGACGAAGCGAAGGAGAAAGTGGAGGCACATGGATAGTCTCTGGGTGCAGGTATTGACATTGCAGACACAATCCATACCATCATGGACAGAGTTTGGGGGCCTATTGCTTACCGTTATGAGACCATGCAGCTCATCAGGTTGGAGCTAATGCAGCTGCAATACCCAAGGAAGCTCCAGGCAAAGATCTCCGAGTTTGCCAAGCCTGTGTCCTCTCCTGCTGCCAGGAGGATCCTCACTTAGTCAGAGACCTTCAGTGTGTCTGTACCATCAAGAACTTCAGCCAGCCTCCACAGAGGCTCAGAATCTGGGAGCACAGCCACCAGGACCGGACCCACACCCCCAGTTCCTCTGGACTCTCATTATCAAATGTGACACCAGAGCCACCAGAAACCATCTTTGCCTGCAGTGACAATGAATGACAGTCCACTCAGTCTACAGCATATGATGCGTGGGCGTGTGAACCGTCTGTATCCGTCTGTATATGTTAGTAAGCAACCCGAATTTAAGAATTAGTTCAGTATGTCAAATCGGCCATTAGCGAATTTACATAAGATACAAAAGGTGCTGTTAAAGGCTATTAATAAAGATGATTTAATAGACTGTATACTGTCAGCTAAAGGTGATGAGGACTTTTACGTTCACCTTGAGAATAAGTTGACGGCCAAAGAATATGAATTTAGTGAGCTCGGACGATTAGTTTATTCTTCTGAAGCAGTAATGAACCAGAGGATGGTGGAGATGGAGGTGTAGATCAAAAAACAAGCACAAATTATAATGTAGCAGCAACTATTTTTGGAGAAATTTGATAGAAAGCGGCGAGAAAAGAATTTGTTGTGCTGGGATTACCTGATGAACATGAAGCCCTCCAAGGAGCAACGAATGACGAGATAAGCTCAAGAGAGTATTAGGGAGATATATGAAGAAGCAGTGATTCGTTCTCATCGAAGACTTGGGCAGAATAATCAAGGACACAATAAATATTGACTTGTGCTAGTAACAATGACATCCAAGGACATTCGTGACAGGATGCATGAAAAGCAAAACCATCTGAACGAGAAAAGAGCACAGTACAAAAAAGGTTTACGTAAAACAGGACGTCCACTCTGCTGTCTGACAAGAATGGAAGAGGTTACGGGATGCTAAGGAGGCTGAGAAGAAACGCTTAGAGAACCAGGGCTTTGATATTTGACTGGACACCTGAGAGCAGCGACTGTATTGCAACGGGGTAGTTATAACTAGCTGGAACCCCCAGTTTTTTAATGATATTCACAAAATTACATCAAACTTCTTTCGTGGAATATCAACGGAATCAAGACAGAAATAGAGAGAGAGAGGGTATAGTTAATGTTAAATCAGTTTGATGTTACTGGAATAAGTGAAATAAAAACGCAGTAACTATTATCATTCCCAGGATGTGTATAATTTCAGAACAGGGATTGAAACAATCTGCAGTGATTCGGTATCTGTGTTTTAGTTAAGCGACATTTATCTCAATAGTTTTCAGAAATGAACAGTAGCATAGCTGATCAACTGTGCTTTAGAATAAGTTGTGCTGCTGGTGTGTTAACTGGATTATATTGCATTCCACTACCTGATTCTCCATACTTTAATCACGAGACATTTAGTTCATTACAGTAAAATCTGAAAATGAGTGAGTTTCCCAATGGTTGTACTAAAATGGTTGATTTGGATGCTCATTTTAGAAATGCAGTAAGACAGTTGCCAATAAGAATGCATTTTCAGAATTTCTCGTACCCACATATAACAGAGCCTATACAAGCCCCGAGCAGTGATGCAAATGTATTAGTGGCTATATGGATTGAAGAGAAGTTATTTTCTAAAACAGTCTTAAAGCTTATGGTAATGATTATCAAAGTTCATTAACATACAGGAGAGGAGAAGAGTGGTTGTCTGATATAGATGCATTCATTGGAACGCCAAATATTATAAAATCTGTGCATATCTTTAATGTGAATTTAGATTTATCTTTACCCACAAATAACGCTCCCATATCTTTTGTTATACAGCGACCTATAATTAGCTTAGAATCTCTTTTGATTCGTTCATTTAACCGTGGGATAGTGCTGCATTACATGCCAAAGTGAGGCAGAACAATTTTGTAATTAGGACTACAGAGTTTAGTAACATGGATACAGAAATATTGTTTACCAGCGAGGATGGAGTCCTCATGAGTCACTACTCAAGTAGTGGCATTTTTTCATGTGTGACTGGCAAGACCAGGCCCAACCCAACCCAGCCCGACCCAGCCATAATGCTTCTGAGAAGCTTATAACTCAGCAACCACAGGGCCAGGCACTGCTTGGTTTGCACCTTATGATAGCCCAATTCTTTAAGATTTATTTTTGATAGTTTTTATCACACCCAGGCATGAAACTTGGTAGATAGATAGCAATCAATTTACTCTAGGCATCCTTGGGCTGTAAGGTAACATTTCAATGCATTAGGATTTAAATGGCCATGCTCGTACCCAGCCAACAAATGCGTTTTACTTGTACATATACCATCACAATGTATCCTTTCTACATTAAATGGCGATATGAATGAGAATAGTACATAATTATGTAATATACTGCATGAGTGTACAGGGAGAAGTAGAGCGGCAGTACGTATTCCCGCACAGGACTAGGCAGATAGTCGATGGGACAGAAACAAATCCAGTAATGATATTGATGAATTGTGGCAGGCAGTTAACCGGAGCGGTGAGGTGACACTTACCCCCTCACCCACCCTGGGAGCGGTCCACCCCACGGACCGACAATTTAACAGCTATTTTGATGAAGATTTAACCCTGTAGATGTTCAGGAGTATGGATCAGTTGGCAAGGATTGTGTGAGTAAGATATAAAGTTGGACTACAAATGTGAGCGATTTTGTGTGCATGCGCCAACACAAGATTGTGCAAGCAGAGTAAGAGAAGAGTTCTGGACAAATGTGGAAGTGTGTGTGGAAAAGATTGAGAGGAATGAGAGATTGTTTTTGATTGGTAATATGAATTGTTAGGTAGAGAATGTGAAGGTGGATGGAGTAGTTGGTGAGTGAGGTGTGCCTGCAGAGGTGGATGACAATGGCAGTGCTTTAGCCCCTTAACCGCGGGGCGTCACTTTCGTGATGCTCGGCTACAATGGATCATACCGCGGGGCGTCACTTTTGTGATTCTGTGTTATTTTGAATTATCCCAGGCTCTCAAGTGGTGGCTTGTATCATATATCAGTACTGCCAATGTCCAACACTAGTCAACACTCCAAATCTCATCTGTACTCCCATCCATTGTTGACATTTTAGCTATTTTACCCCCTTCCTGACTCCCCTCCCTACCTGCCCTCCATTACCCTCTCCTCTCACCTCCCATGCCGCGCTGCGCTACGGAAATTTCCCCCTTCTCTTTCCACAGATTTCATCCATTGAAATAAGCCCTATGCCCTATATTTTTACCCAATAATATATACCAAAAAAAAAAAAGGTAAGTGATAGTGTTATACTCCATAAATTGGCTAATTATCACCTGACAACACCTCACGTGCATTCATTCGCTACATTACCACGGTAATTTCCCCTTTGATTTATGCCTTGTAATCGATGTCTGTAATAAAAATATATATCAGAAAGGAAGGGAGAATCCTAATTGACATTTACATTCACCTGGAACTACCTATTTCTTTATTTATTGCCGAGATTTTCTACCTATAAAAAATTAGCATGTAAGTTAGCAGCAGTAAGCCTAAAGTGTCATTGTCAACCCTTCCCTTCCCAGATAATTTACCCCCTTCCTGACTCCCCTCCCTACCTGCCCTCCATTACCCTCTCCTCTCACCTCCCACGCCGCGCTGTGCTACGGAAATTTCCCCCTTCTTTTTCCACAGATTTCATCCATTGAAATAAGCCCTATGCCCAATATTTTTACCCAATAATATATACCAAAAAAAAAAAACAGGTAAGTGATAGTGTTATACTCCAGAAATTGCCTAATTATCACCTGACAAAACCTCACGTGCATTCATTCGCTACATTACCACGGTAATTTCCCCTTTGATTTATGCCTTGTAATCGATGTCTGTAATAAAAATATATATCAGAAAGGAAGGGAGAATCCTAATTGACATTTACATTCACCTGGAACTACCTATTTCTTTATTTATTGCCGAGATTTTCTACCTATAAAAAATTAGCCTGTAAGTTTGCAGCAGTCAGCCTAAAGTGTCATTGTCAACCCTTCCCTTCTCAGATAAGCCGTGGCATTTAGTTCCTTGTCCACCACTGCAGAGACAACATGTCGCACTCGCGCCCCGCCATTCCTGCCGCTTCTGCGCCCATTGCAAA
The DNA here is from genome assembly GCF_032717465.1 of Coenobita brevimanus. Lineage (NCBI taxonomy): Eukaryota > Metazoa > Arthropoda > Malacostraca > Decapoda > Coenobitidae > Coenobita > Coenobita brevimanus. The sequence goes on from NC_137063.1 coordinate 14,970,401, forward strand.
GGGCCCTGTGACCTCTACCCCCAAGAAAAGTGTTGAGGCAAGCAGGAAAGGCCTCAGTGACTCTGCAGTGGCACGAGAACTTGCTGAATTGTCCATGATAATAATGGACAGCGATTTTGACGATTCCGGTGAATTGTGTGATGAGCCGGGTGAAGTTATCGCTCCAGAAACAGCGACAACAAGTGCTCCTACCAGTGAATCTGTGTCTAGCTCCAAGGGAAAGGAGCCTTTAGTGCAGGAAGGAAAAGAATTTGGGAAGGGAGTGAAAAGGCGGCGTGTTAGCCCCAGAACAATGCCCCCACGTGACCCAGCCCGCCATGAGTCACGAGAGCATTCACCTCCCCGTTCCCCAAGCCCTGCTTTACTCATCTCGTCATCATCGTCGGCTGAGTTATCTCCGGAGTCTTCGTCATCGGAGTCACCACCAGCATCAACAGTGAAGGCCGGCCGTAGAGGTAGAGGTAGATCTAAGAGAGTGAAAAGTAGTGTAGCTAGTAGGGTAAGGGCTGCTAGTGCTGTACGGCAACCTAGGGTCAGTGCGAGTGACCTTGACAGAGATAAGCCTCCCTCTCAGCCAACCTCCACCACCACCACCACCACCATCCCTCCACCGCCACGCCAGGGAATCCTGGACGCCTTCGCATGGACGGAAGGGTCAGATTTTGTCCCCGAAAACCTGGTTTTCGATGAGAGCTCGTCAGGAGTTCAGCCTGCCTTCACTATGGACGAAAATGCTGAGTGTGTCGACTACCTTTTGGCCTTCCTAGATGACGAAGTCATGCAGCACATATGTGATGAGACCAACAGGTTCGAATCACAACGTGCTGCTAGTGGTACAGGTGCAGCCTAGATGCAACAGTGGACCATGCTGGGAGTGCAGGAGCTGTATGTGTTCTTTGCCCTCATGCTTCTTATGCCACACTCCAAGAAGCATGAGTTGGAAGAATACTGGCCCATGGACCCCTTACTACCCTCACCGACCTTCAACAAGTACATGGCCAGAGATCGCTTCCAGAACATCATGGGAAACCTGCACTTTGCCGATAATGATGTACCTTCCCAAACCGACCCACTCTGGAAGATCCGGGAGATTCTGAACAGAATGAAGGATAAGTTCATGTCATTCTTCCACCCATTTCAGAAGGTTGTCATTGATGAGTCCTTGGTTCTGTTCAGAGGACGTCTTCAGTTTGTCCAGTACATTCCAAGCAAACGCCATCGCTTTGGAATTAAGTTCTTTGTACTGTGCGACTGTAAGACGGGGTACATCCTTGACTTCGTCATATATTCAGCCAGCACTGTCGATCTCGATAAAACACACCCCCTTGGCTTCTCAGGCTGTGTAGTGAAAGTGCTCCTAGAAAAGTATTTTGGTGGGAATCATGTGCTGTATACAGACAACTACTATACAGCACCGAAACTTGCCAAATACCTTTCTGAGCACGGCATTGGCTCCTGCGGCACTGTGAAAAGTAATCGTGCCAACTTCCCCAAATTCCCAGAGGCGGGAAACTCGCAGCGAGGAGACGTGCACCCACGCAAGTCTGAGAAGATGCTGGCAATACGGTGGCATGACAAGAGAGTCGTGCACATGCTCACCACCGTACATAAGGGGGAGATGAGAGACAGTGGGAAGGTCGACCGTAGGACAGGCGAACCTGTGATGAAACCTGATGCTGTGTTGGACTATAATATAAACATGTGGCTGGTGGACAAGTCCGACATGATGATTGGTGAGATCTACTGCCTCAGGAAGAATACTAGGTGGTACAGGAAAGTTTTTCTGCATCTCATAGATATGACGATGCTGAACGCCTTCATCCTGTACAAGATGAAGGTAAAGCCACCCAAGTCCTTCTCCCTGAGGTTGTTCGCCAGGACTTGTGTCCAGCAGCTGCTGGAAAAATATGGTAAGGTGCAAGCAGCAACTCCAAGGCGCCATCCAGTTACACTTCCCGACCGACTTGAGCAGAGGGCGTATATGGATCGGCACAGACTTGAGCTAATGCCTGCCACAGGAAAATGGAAGGCTGCGATTCGCAGGTGTCAGGTATGTGCGCATACCACACGCCGCACACCTGAGCATAAACGCACCTCTTGGCAGTGCGCTGAATGCCAGGTTCCCCCCTGTGTAACCTGCTTCTTCGATTATCACAGCCAGAAGCAGTTCTAACAGTGCAAGTGTGGAAGCAGAATTATTTGGAAATAATGTGTAAATAATGTGTAAATAGCAGGTGAAAGCAATGGATGTTCAGTTCATATGATTGAACAGTGTATTATAGTTTTATCTTACTGAAAGTGACAGTGAATAACATATTGTAAGTAAAATAGAAGGGTAAATATTGAAAATAGAATAGAAAATGTAAATAGTAATGTAAGTAATTAGTAATATAAGAATATGAGTACAAATAATTTTAATTTATGTTATAACAGTGAGAGTGAATCCGTGGCTCTCTACGTATTTTACTGACTGAAAAATAAAATGACTTCAGTGACAATAAAATAATACGACTGAAGGAAACTTATGGAGAAAGACTCCAGATATATATAAGTGTGATATAGTAATAGAAATATAAAGTGTGAGGGGTTTTATGAATAATAAATGACAGAGTGCCTAGAGCGAACTAGCGCAAGTGCGGCGATCAGACGCGCTCGTAATTTCCATTGCTTTCACACTGTTTTTTTTTAGTATGGATCCCAAACTACTTGAAAATGGTAGAATAGTGTTTATAGTGTTTGTATCTGGCTGTGGTAATCATATAACGGGTTGTCGGGAAGTGTAAAGTGGAGACTTAGTTACCCAACTTCAGAGGTCTCCACAAGTCCTACGGAAACTGACGAAGGCTCAACAATCATTCCAGGAGAAAGCTGAAGGTATGTGCTATAAGCATATTTAATTTTATTATTCTAGGACTAATAACTGATTTTTAGCAAATATTTTTTGAGAGTCTGTCGGAGCCCAAATAACATGCAAGTAATTGGTAAACAAGCCCGCGGTGTAGGGGTTAGTGGACATTTGTGCCGGGAAGGGGTTGGTGATAACCAATACCCTCCTCAGGCACAAAATGAGCCACAGGTGTAAATGGTGAGTGATGAGAAGGGTGGGTGGTGAACTGAATGAAAGGAAGGCAATGATTGATTTTGTATATGTGGATGAGAGGATGAGAAGATGTGTTACAGATGCAAGAGTATACAGAGGTTGGGGGAGTGGACTTTCTGACCACTACTTGGTGGTGGTCAGAATCAAGGTCCAAGTAAAATGGAGAAATAGAAGAAGGGAAGGACGGAAGGAAGGAGTAGATGCAAGGAGAATGGAAAGGTTACAAGTGAATGAGAAAAAGGCGGAATGTAAGAGAGAAATGGAGGAACGACTGGGTAAATATGGATTGGAGCAGATGGGGGACATGGCAGGTGTGTACAAGATATTCACAGAACAAATATGTGCAACATGTGAGGTGGTGTGTGGGGTAAAGAGAAGACAAAAGGGGGTGCAAGGAACAGCATGGTGGTATGAAGAGGTGAGACAGGCTGTGGCATAAAAGAAAGCATATAATGAATGGATGAGAAACAGGGACATGGAAGAAGTTGAGAGATGGAAGAGAGAGATATATGTAGAAAGGAAGAGAGAGGTGAAAAGATTAGTAAGAGAGAGTAAAAAGAGAGTGTATGAGGAATTTGGAAGGAATTTGAGTGTAAAGTGGAGGGACTGTAAGAAAATGTTCTGGAAAGAGGTAAAGAGAGGTAGGCATGGTGGCAATGAAGGTAGTCGGGGAGTGAAAGATAAAAATGGTAGATTACTAGTGGAGAAGGGAGAAAAAGTGAGCAGATGGAGAGAACACTTTAAGGAAATGTTGAACATAGAAAATGAAAGTAATGAGAGTATAAGTGGCTGGGGAATGGCTAGGAGAAGGAGGGAGGTGACAAGACAGGAAGAAATCAGTAGGATGGAAGTTGTGGAGGCAATGAAGAAAGTTAAAATGGGGAAAGCACCAAGAACTGATGGAGTGTGTGGTGAAATGCTGAAGCATGGGGAAGAGATAGTAGTAGAATGGATGTGGAAGATGTGCAGATTGGCCTGGGGGGATGGTAGAATCCCAAAGGATTGGAAGTCAAGGATAATTATTCCCTTGTACAATGGAAAAAGGGAGAAAGAAGTGTGTGGTAATCATAGGGGCATTTTGTCTTTTTAGTGCAACAGGAAAAGTATATGGTAGGATACTTATTGACAGAGTTAGGGAAATAACCGAGGAATTACTTGCAGAAGAACAGGGAGGTTTTAGGAGGGGAAGAGGTTGTGTAGCTCAGATATTCATTCTTAGATTATTAGTGGAAAAGTTTCTAAAGAAGGGAAATAAGTTGTATGTGGCCTTCATGGATTTGGAGAAAGCATATGACAGGGTGGATAGACAAGGATTATGGAAAGTATTAAGAATATATGAAGTACATGGGAAGTTGTTGAATGCTGTGACGAGTATGTATGATGGTGCTAAGGCTGCAGTGCGTGTGGATAGTGAACTGAGTGAATTTTTCTATTTGAAGGTTGGGTTGAAACAGGGATGTGTCATTTCTCCATGTTTGTTCAGTCTGTATATGGATGGGGTTATAAAAGAGATACAAGGTAGGGCAGTGGATGTTGGAGTGGCTCTAATGAGAGAGGGCGGTGTTTGGAAACTCCCTGTACAGTCGATACTGTGTTGTTAATTGAAGACGAAGGGAAGCTGCAAGGCTTGGTGGATGAGTCTGGGAGAGTGTCTAAGAAACGGAATCTAAAAGTGAATGTAGGGAAGAGTAAAGTTATGGTCTTGGAGAGAATTGAAGTCAGTGAATGTACAGTGAGGTTGGCTGATGAGGAAATGGAAAACATGAGTACGTTAGAGTACTTGGGTAGTGTGATGGGTAAGGATGGAAGTTTGGAGGGTGAAGTACTTCAAGGAAGAAAGGTTGCTGGTTCCTTGAAAGCAGTGATAAGAAACAGGGAAGTATGGCTCAGCCTTCACTACAGGTGAAGGATATCTTAAAACGAACGAACGAACGAGGGAAGTGAGCATGGAAGCGAAAAAGTTACTACATGACAATATTGTGATACCAACTCTAACGTATGGAAGTCAAGCTTGGACCTTGTTGGAGGGACACAAGTCAAGAGTGAGAGCAGTGGAAATGAGTTATTTAAGAGGAGCCTGTGGAGTCACATGGAGAGACAGACTGACAAATGAGGAAGTGAAGGAGCGTTATGGTGTGGATGTGGATGTGATAGGAAGCATTAGGAGAAATGAGTTGAGGTGGTTTGGCCATGTAGAGAGGATGGAGAGTGAGAGACTGATGAGGAGAGTGTATGTGAGAGAGGTGGAGGGGAGAGAGGGAGAGGGAGGCCATGGATGAGATCGAGGGATGGAGTGGAGAGGTACATGAGAGAGGGGTGTGTGAGCTGGGAGCAGAGTAGTGTAGTGTCGGGGGACAGGGGTGGCCACCCCGTATGGGATTAAGGCGTCTTGCGATAGACAGACAGGCAGATGTTCAGGACGTTAATTGTAATGAGATGCAGTAGCAGCAGCTTAGGCTACTGATATCTAATGACCCGATAACCCCTAGGGAGGTGTTGGATTATGCAAGGACAATGAAATTAATTGTAGGCTAGTGGCCCTGGTGGTCTACAATCAGGAGTATTTCGAATATTGCCCATTGAATGGATTATTACTATCGTTTCCCTTTTTACTGCTGTGCACTTGTCTGGTCCTTACCTATCATCCTGGAGTACAGCCATATTATGTACCATTTTTAAGTGTGGGTCTCGTTCATTGGTGACCAGCTACACAGGTATCAGTATTATAAACAGTATGGCAAAACTGTGCGACATGATGATATCTGATAGGTTAAGTAGGTGATTCTCCCCTTATGTAATGCAGACGGGCAGTCAGTCCGGAAGGGGATGCTTGGAGCATATAATCACTTTTAGCTTACTTTCAGATCTAGCAATAAGGAAAAAGTTTATATTACTCGTACATAAATTTTTGTCATATTTCTCACAAGCTTATGATAAGGTTTCCAATACTGTATTAGTTTCTATTCTGAAGATACCAGGATGTGGCATGGTTATGCTATTGGCAATTATTGCAATGTATAGAGTGACTACTTGTGTGATCGGAACTGCACTTGTTGCTGCAACAGTAGGAGTGCAACAGGGGTCTCCCACATCGTGTCTTTGTCACATAGTGAGTTAATTGAACAAGACGATTAAGCAGAACTGCGATGTGAATGACTTCATGTCCTGGCTGCATATGTTCGTCCTAATGGATGACACAGTTGTAGTGGCTACGACAAGAGTTAACATGACAAACAAAAAAATTCTAAGCATGTTCTGTGATTTATATGGCGTGAAAATCAATATGAGTAAAACTAAATTTTTTGTTATCAATGGTAGTGAGGAGGACAGAGAGACCAATCGTGTGGATGGGGTGATCGTGGATCCATTTGGACATTATGTGTATCTAGATAGCCCCTTTACTGCTGATGGCTCCACTTCCACCGCCATGAAGCTTCATGCAAGAATGAAAATGTGTCATGCACTTATATCTTTTGATAATAATAATAATAATAATAATAAACATCTCTATCTGTATTACAGTGACCCAATTTCTGTATGCTTATTGGTTTGTGGGTATTATGGTTTGTTACTTAACACAGCAAAAGCTGCACATGTAGCGCAATTTTATGTTAGAGCAAGCAACCATTAAAATGTTCTAACTTGAATAATAAATCAATTTCCAGGCCAATAGGGCCACCGGTTCCCGAGTTATGGCTCATTTCTGACCTTGTGTTTCAGCTTAGTTGTGCAGTAGGTGGATTCGTCCTTGGTTCGGTGTTGAAATTACCAGTATGACACGAGAGAGAAGAGTGAAGTTTTTCTTGTATTATCACTCTCTTGCCTGTCCTTCCTCCCTCCTTATACTCCTAAAATTGTATAGCACAGTGGTATAATATAATCCATCTTATAATGATCCGATTTCTCTATGTTTGGGGGCTTGTTGGTTTGTTTGTTAACTGTAAAACAGCAAAAACGGTGCATGTAACGCAAATTTTTGTTAGCGCACGGTATCTTTAAAATGCTCTAACTTGAAGAATACAACAATATCCTGTGCAATAGGGTCAACAGTTCCCTAGTTATGACTCATTTCTGAAGATAGGAAGTGACTTGACATCGAACGGAGACAGCCTCTTAGTGAGTGTTAAAAAGAAAGTGTTTGAGGCTGCCCTTCTGTTGACTATCCTGTATGGGTGTGAGTCTTCGTTATGTGGAGACGTAACACCAGTGAATAAATTATATACTGAAACTGGTGTGTGAAGCAATTGGTGGGCGTAAGAAACACCACAAATAATGACCTTTGTATGGTGGAATTAGGAATTTCATATCTGAGTTCACTAGTTAAAGCTAAACAACGAAAGAATTTCAGAAATGCCTGGAAAGAAAGGCATAACATGATGAACGACCTACTGGCTCACGCACAATGTATTACATTAAGCTGTAGTCCCCACCCTTCTAAGTATTTACAGAACATAATGAATAACCAAGTGGATGATATATTGGTTGATAGTAACAGTGGTAAAGAGAACATTCAATATTCGGTGTCATCAAAAATGCAGCTGTATAACATTATTAACCCAGACCTAAGTCTTTACGATGTATATCAAGGAAAAATTAAGGTGTGTGAGTTGGAAGGAATTTCATGGACTACGCTGATTAGCAATCGAGGAAGACCACAAGAACCTGCAAGGCAGGAGCAGGTAACCAGCAGAGTAGTTGTGCTCGTGTGGAGAAATTCAGACAGAGAGGCGTGTAGTTGAGAGCTGCCCTAGAACTGCCACATGACGTCAGTTGTATGGTGTTTCAACATTAAAAAACTTTTCCTAGAAGGGAGGACATTGCCATTTTTTGTCAAATTGTACATAAGGTCTTATTGGAATAAATGTGATGTGTGATTCTAAATACTGATTATCGTGGTTTGCATTATAGCATATTAACCTGTGAGTAAGGACGTTGGCTATTCTTGAATATCTTTTTTTTTTTTTTTTTTTTCAGTACAAAATGTATCATTATTTTGTTCCCCTCAATCTTTGTGATTGCAAGTGTTATACTGTTGGGTAATAAATCTGACTAGATATGTTAAAGCCTTAAGACATAAATATATTACTATTTAAGTATTTGGTTCGCTGACATTTTTTTTTTTTTAAATAACAGAACAGAGGAAGGAAAAACAAATAAATAAAAAAAAATAATCCATACACCAGATTACTGGTGTCCTCTGTTCATAAAATATCTGTAACACTTAGACTTGAACAGCTGTGAGTTAAAATTTGGAGGGAAACAACTCTGGGGAAGCGAGTTCCAGATAGATGCAGTTTGGGGAATGAAAGAATTCTGATAGGCAGAAGTTCTGCAATATGGCTGAGTGACATTCCAGTCATGAGCGCTACCAGATGCCCATGTAGCACGAGGGAAGGCATGGAGAGGTGGCACCATGGACGCAACTTCGTCTGAGCATTTGCAAAAAAATATCTGTAAAATAATGCAAGGGAGGTAACATTCCTTCTTACTTGCAGGGGAGGTAGTTTATTTGTAATGGCAGGGTTGTTAACGATTCTAACAGCTTTGTTCTGAATTTTGTCTAGTTGTTTTAATGCAACCTCTCCACAGCATGTTTCATAAGTTGTAAATAGTATTTCAGATAAGGGTTTTTTCTAAAACTGTTGGGACCAATTACGTATTTTATGCTAAATGATGTAAATTGATGTATTTTCGTGTTCATTTAACGTCTATCTATCTATCTGTCTACACTGTACCAGACGTGCCACACTGGATATCGGATTTAACGGACACTTTGAAGGCCTCAAGACAAAGCGGCGGCCATACCAGATACCAGCCATTAAATAAGTCAATATACGATACCATAGATGAGTGATAGGGTTAACCCGTCACGTCCCGAGGCTTTCCGCACCTCCGACATCCCCCAGTCCCGAGGTATTTTCGAAATTTTTTTTTTGGCTAAAACCTTCGGTTTTGGTGAGAAACATCGAAAATTCATAGAGAAATCGCTCACCTGAGGTTTAAAGTGCCCAATCCAGGTAGGAGTTCCTCCTTACCTGAGTGGGTTTTCTAACATGCTGGCACCAAAGAAAACGAGTTCTATGGGAGGGTAACTATTTTATCCACTCATAAACGGTACTTATTTATTTACTTGGTACGAATGTATATGTAGTATGACAGTATATTGGTTTTCAAGCAGTAATAAAGGCATTATAAGCATTGTTTCACTCACTAACTAATCACCATACCTGACCTATTTTTGCCACACTACCTGATCATTATTTCTGGCTGTTTCTTCTTCTAATGCTATGTAAACATTGTCCTCCACATTGTCATCGATTGGGGAATCACTCTGGCCCTGAATAACTTTACTAGCCAGGTCACTGGTAACAGGTCCTTTGCTAAGACAATGTCGTGAGGGGGGGAGGGGGGAGGTTATGCAGTGTAAGGCATTGTCCCTGCTTGGTATCTTGTACAGGAATAGAGGAAGGTGTCCCGTGTATACATACGAAAAATCACGTGCGAAAATTGAAAATTGTGCAAATTAGCGACCTTGCAATTGCACGACGTACTGGTACGTCGCCGGGACTGGCAAATGCAAATCGTGGTGACGTACCCATACGTCGTCGGGACGGGGCGGGTTAAATCTTGCGAAGGTCATAGGAAGAAAATCTAAATGTCGTCGTACCAAAGGGGTGATGGTAATCACAGGCACGGAAAAAGAGCTGAATTAAAATTACTGTAATGATAAGGTTCATATGACTTACTCAGCTGAATTTCATCGCGTTTTATTTACTGAAATCCAATACTAGAGGTGTTCTGACACCAGAGGAATGATGATACTATTAACATGTAGGCTACTATAACTCATCCTCACCTGTAAAAACACGTCTAATGTTAGCTGAAATACAGTATAATACTACAGTACTGTTGCTTTGACCATGAGAAAGTATTAATTATCAGACTGTTATGACGTACTTTCAGCTGAATAAAATAGTTTGGTGTTAGCTCGATTAAAATTCAAGAGATGGTCCTACCGTGAGAATGTTAATGGTATCATTTTTAACATTAACGCTCCTACAGCTTACTTTGCTGAATAATATCGTCTGGCATTAGTTGGAATAGAATACTAGTTTTTTCCCACCCTTGAGGGGATTAATCTTACCTTCATTAGATTCAGGCCCTATGACTCACTCACACAAATAAATCGTTTGAGATTACTTGAATTACAATATTAGGGCTATCATACTCATCAGTGATAAAGAAAATTACTTCTTTTTTTACAACAACAGGACACAGGAAGGAAAAACAATTAAAAAAAAAAACATACACCAGATTACAGGTGTCCGTTGATAAAAAATCTGTAACAGTTGGACTTGAACTGCCGCAGGTTGAAGGTCGGAGGGAAACCACTCATGGGAAGCGAGTTCCAAAAGAGATACAGTTTGAGGAATAAAAGAATTTTGATCGGCAGAAGTTCTGCAATATGGCAATGTGACAGTCCATTCATGAACGCTACCAGATGCTCGAATAGCACTGGGGAAGGCGTGGAGAGATGGCACAATGGATGCAACTGCAACTGAGCAATTAAAAGTATCTGTAAAATAATGTAAGGAAGGCAACATTCCTTCTTACTTTTAGGGGAGGCAGTTCATTTGTGATAGTAGGGTTATTAATACATCTAACAGTGTTGTTCTGAATTTTGTCAGTTGTTTTAGTGCAACCTCACCACATTTATTCCACAAGGATGAGTGATATCGCAACTGAGAGAGCACATGACTCAGTCAGTCTTGCTAGATGCGACATATATACCCAGCTGAAGGAGCATTGCAAGTTGTAGAAGTGATGTGCCAACTATCACACGCAATATTGCATTTAGACCCAGCTGAGCCAACATATGGAAAGTTGAATGACAGGTGCATAGTACCAAAACTAATTACGGAGGGAGGGAGAATAAAGTTTAGCTATCAAGCATTTCTGATAATGCTGCCCGCCTCACGGAACCCCTCCACTGTCTTCCAACACCTGCTACCGCATCAGAATTACATTTATGAGTAACAGTTTAATCTATTTTGAAAGTTTATGGCGCAATTTTCCTTCACTTTGGTCAACTGAAAGAACATCCCTTTCATGTTTGGGTTCGTGAATGCTTTATTTGACCCCTCTAATACACAAAGCACCCCCCAAATTGTATACAGTCGTTTGAAGAGGGCAAGGACGAAAATAAAGTTTAATCCAACTGCGCGATATTAGTGTTAATTAAAGAGGAAGAGGGAATAATCGCTAAAGCATAATTGCAAGGCGTACCTGATAATCCTGCATGTCCTATTGCCCCGAGCTCAAACTAGATTCCCTTTCACACTCTGCCAACACCTGCCATTTGGATCACTTTTATGTATGATAGATATATACTTGCCGTTGTTTTAAGCGTTATGGTATAGTCTCGGGCATGCGTTTATATTTCCTCCGTGATAATACCGTCTCAACAGCAACAAAAAGGTGGCTCTCAGAGAAGGCAGTGCCTGTGTTCAATAATTGCACCAATGGTGAAACATTTTAATTTGCCCTATGACCTTGACTTTAGAGCGATTGTTCTCAAAGCAGAATTACTTTATCCTTGTTTTACCTTCAACCTGTTGGCGAGTCGGATTAGGACTGTCCTTAACCTTAACATGTGATCTTGACTGTTGAACTATTAACCTGAAGAAAGAAGGTCAGTCCCTAGGGATATTCTTAATCTTTACACCAAGTTAGGAACATATCGGATCAAAACTCTGTTTTGTCCCCCTCTCTCCCGTACACACACACATACCTTACGGTGCAATACCTTGCTTTACTTCCATGCACGAATGTGTACAGTTTTTATGAGTGAATTAGTAAGTAATCATTATCTAGCAACGATGAGGTCTTTACTGTGATGATGACTTTAGTTGAGTATAATCACATGACAGCATAAAGAATATGCCAATGAATGGCATGGCCGGTTTAAATTCGTTAACCTCTTCAGTCTGGTAACATTTTATTTAATTTCCGCCGCTTCCTGATGATTATATTCAGTTTAGGGAAAAGGTAAACGATGGCGATATATAATCTCTCTGATTCAAAAAAATCTCCCCTAAGCCGAATAATATAGTCTGCTTGGAGCAAGGGTGTAACAGATAATAAAGTCCTGTGACTGAATTGGTTATGAGTACGGAAAGTGATTTTTAATGTTTTATGTTCAACCAAATGGCTGAACACTTTGTGTTGACTCTTTCGCGGACCTCTACTAACTCTTAAACTCTGGTTATTACCCTGACATTACCTAAGTTGGATGATAATCGTCTGGCGGTCGCAGGGATGATATTAAGTAGTCTTCATTGTGTGGCGGACGTTACCTCTCTCGTGTCTGGGACAACCCAAGTAGCCTATTCAAGTGCAGCTAAAGTTCCTCTTCCTTCCTTAATCTTTCTCGTATCTTTATTCTCTCCTCATTCTTCCCAATTGTATTGTTATTTTTTCATTGTATTTCTGCCCTGTTCCCTCTTTTCATATTTCTGGTCTCGTCCATTCATTTCCCTTACTTCATCCCCCTTCCCGTCCTGCATCATATTCTATTTTTCACAATTCTTTTGTTATCTCATTTCCCTTCACTATCTTCCAGCCATCTCTACATCCCCATTTTGTTATTATTTTTCAGTGGCCCCATTATTCTCCTTGACATTCCTTCGTTCATCATTTGCATGTCTTCTATCATCCTCCCTTCCTATTATCGTCCTCCGCCAGTCTTCAATCCTTATTCACTCCCATTTCGTGTTTTTTCTCCTCATTCCACATTCCGTCAGCAGCAACCTCTTCCGACCCCATCCTTCAGTTTTTGCCCGTGCCACCCCAGCTTTATTCCATACTGCATCTGTATCATTACCGGTACCCATTCCTTCCTTTCCTAGGATTGAAGCCATTCTCCTTCAATTTACCATACCAATTTCATTATGCCATTTCATTGCCTTCACCTTATTCACTATGTCACGCTTTACCATAACGCATTTCTCAGTTTCATTTCAATCACTGTCTGTTCAACACTCCCTAGACCGTTTCCAATACCCAACTTCACCATCCTCCTTTCTTTTTCTTGTTTCATAGTTCCCTGTTCCTTTACCCTGACACTATCCTTCACTCCCCCATTTTCTTTTTATCACATTTTCCCATCCTTCATTCACCTTCTTACATTCCATCCTCATTCTTACCCATATTCACACTTCATTCTCCCCCTCCATCACCATGTCTCCCTTCCTTCCCGATCCTCATCTTCCTTGTCATTCTTCCACATAATTTCATCCTCTACACCATCTCCACTCATTTATTACCAATGCTCCGCTCACCCATTATTTTCCTCCCTAACTTCACACTGGAGGGAAAGAAGTGGAAGATGTGTAGGGAACAGTTGGAGAAAAGATTTTTGGGAAGAAGTGGAAGATGTTTAGGGAACAATTGGAGAAAAGATTTTTGCGAAGAAGTGGAGGGAAAAGAAGAGAATGATTGGGAACGCGAATACTCTCTTTTCCTGAATTGATGGAGCGGATGAAAGCAAGAGAGAGAGAGAGAGAGAGAGAGAGAGAGATGGGAAAATGCCAAACAACGAAGTTATAACCGGATTAAACAAAATCTCTTTATGTAGCCTACCGTGTGAACATGGGTTCACTGAATGAAAGTATCATGCAGAAGAAAAAAATCACAAGAAGTAAAATAAGATAAAGTAAGCTAGAAAGAGCGAACAGAAAAATCCAAGTGTAATCAGAATATTAAAAAAATTCATGCACTCTTTCTGGATTATAAAAGTACACTGACAGAAAAAAAATCCTGAAAAAGATCACAAAGTGTGTAAATCAGAAAGAAAATTATTTTTATTTATTTATTTATTTTTTTTGCTTGCATTAAGGGAGAGGTACTCATTGCGCTGAAACTCTCATCTCTTTTAGCTGGGAAGGGTGATAATGAGACGGAGGGAGAGAAAGAGGAGTGGGGTAAACGGTAAGACAAAGAAACAGATTGGCAGAGGCAGTGAGTGAGAGTGAAAGAGATAAGTCTAAGAGAGAGAGAGAGAGAGAGAGAGAGAGAATTAGCTTTGCTGGAAAGATGAATAACAATGGTGCCAGTAACTGAACGTATTGGAGTACAAAAGGCTTTCCTTGACAAATTTGTATAGGTCTTTTGCTTGGTAAGCTTTAAAAGACTTTCGTTCGTTCGTTCGTTCAAAGATTCCCTGCACCTATAGTGCAGGCCGGGCCATACATTAGCCCGGTCAGTGGTGTATGGGCTTGTTAAAAAACAGTAAGTGGGGAGGACAGGACCTGGGGATTGCCCAGCACACACGTCCTGTCTCCTGACTGGCTTTGTGGTGTGTGTGGGAAAAAAAAAAGAAAAAAAAAAAAAAGACATTGGCCTTGTGCTTAAGCACAACAATCGTGCGTTAGTTTCTCGAAACCTCTGTGTTATTGGAAATCATCATTACTGTTACGTTTCATTTTGATTTTATTTGCTAGTGCGGGACGATTTTTTTTTTTTTTTCATAACTAAGAGGAAACTGACTGTGAAGTAGCTAAGGCTAACAGCTTTGGTTCAGAAAGTCAGTCCTAATCAAAATAAAATCATCTGGAGGTAGGAAGAAAATGAGAACGTAATGAAGGGATAACCACTTAAACTTTCTCATTCTCCCTCCTTCTACCCCTCACGCTAGACTACCTCCCCTCTCTCTTACCCTTCATTCCACCCCCCAACCTCCCCATTACCCTCCTTCTATCATTCCCCCTTTCATTACCCCCTCTTTCCCTCCCCTCCCATTCCCCTTCCCTCTGCCTCTTCTACTGTACCTTCTCCCTTCCCCAGCCTTTATCACTCCCTGTTCCTCACACTTTTATCCTTCCCCACTTCCCAACCTTTCGCACTCGCTCTATCACTTCCCCATACGCCCACTCGCTCTACCTCCTTCACCCTCCTTCCTCCTTCTTCCCCCATCCTTCCTGTCTCTTCTTCACTTAATTCCATCCTCCTCCCATTCCTTCTCCTTCCCTTCAAATTCCTTCCCCTTTCCCCATCTCCTCTTCAGTTCCCTCATATCGTTTCTCTTTCCTTTCCCTCTCACCCTTCCTTAATATCAACATTATTTACTTTACCCCATTATCTTCTGTCCATGTTCCCACTTTCCCAGACATCATCCCGACCCACCTATTACATTTCATCACACCCATTTATTCCATCGCTCCTTTCACTTCCCCTCCCCACCTTTTACCCTTTCCCAGCCTTCTCCCCTAAACTTCTCATCTGACGCCTTTCCAGTCTCCTTGAACATTATTTCCCCTGCCCTCTCGTCCCTAAACACCATCTCCTCCTTCCTTTCTTTTTGTTATTATTTCGCATTCTCCCTCCTTTCCATTTCCCATACCCCTCCTCTCTCTTCCACTTCCCCTCCCACCCTCCCTGAGTATCCCCCCCCTCCTCCTCTCTGACAACACTGGCCTCTTGGTTATGCATTTCAAACACCCTTGTTGGCAATCCAACAAGGAGTCTGGAGGAGCAGACTAGCACCAGTAGAGCAGGGTAGTACTCCCTAGGTGGGCGGAAAGCTGATGACAGGGAGAGCTGGTGATCCCGTTTCATCAGCCCTCGGGACTAGTTCCTGACCATCTCCCTTTGCTTAACATTTTCAGTGTTTCAGTTACACAGAGAGCAGGCCAACATGCTCTCTAATACGATTTTCTCTAACAGTCGACACCAAACTACATGCACAGTACACACTACACTTCCTTTTGAATAAAAATAAATAAATAAATAAATGCCCATATTAATGATTCCTCGGAGTCCCCAGGGGGGTGGGGGACCATAAATGCCCCCACCATCTGCCCCTCTCCCGGTGACGACTCTTAAGAGCTGCCTGGAACCAGTGTCTGACTCACTTCTTCATTTCTGCAACATTCGGGGCGTTTCCTCTAACTTTCTATCTGTTGAACATCACCGCTCCTCCAAACCTCACCTTCTCTTCCATACCGAGACTCACCTGTCTGAGGCAACTGACAGGTGAATCTCGGTATGGAAGAGAAGGTGAGGTTTCATTTCAATCACAGTTCATCACACCCATTTCATCACACCCATTTATTCCTACTTTCTCAATACTCACTTCAAAGCCAATGGTGGCTGTTGTGTATATGTACGCAACGACGTATCTTGCTCTCGTGTTCCAGAACTTGATTCTTCTAAATTTTCTACTCTCTGGCTTCGGCTTTCCTGTCATTCTCTGACTAAATATATCTGTGCTGTTTGCTTATCCCGTAATTCTACTATCAAAAATTCTTTGAATATTTTAGTTCTACGATGGAACACATTCTGTCCATTTCTCCTTTCTCTGAAATCTCCATTCTAGGAGATTTCAATGTTCACCACCACCTTTGGCTTCCCTCTCCTTTCACTGATCCACCTGGTGAACAAGCCTACATCTTTTCTATCCTTAATGACCTACAGCAGCTTGCACAGCACCCTAACCATATCCCTGACTGCCTTGGAGAGACCTGCAACATACATGATCTTTTCCTTACAACTAATCCTTCTGCTTACACTATTAATCTTTCCTCACCATTGGGTTCCTCTGATCACAACCATATTACCTCAACCTGTCCTTTCGCTCCAATAGAGCCTACAGACCCTCCAAAGAGATGTCGACTGAGGCACTTTGGAGCTGCAGATTGGGAGGCCCTCAGGCAGTACTTCTTTGATTTTCCCTGGAATGATTATTGCTTCCATGGCAGGGAGCCATCTGAGTGTGCCTTGCACATTACGGAGGTTATTCCCTTGGGCATGGAAGCATACATTCCTTTCCATTATCCTTTGACTAATGCAAGAAAGCCTTGGTTTAATCACGCTTGTTCTAATGTTGTCGCAACAAGGAGAGGTCCTATAATAGGTACCAGAGCCAACCCACCCCTGAATCACATCTTTTTTATGTTTTTGCCTGGAATCGTGCTAAGTCTGTTCTTTGCTCTGCAAAAAATAATTTCATCTATACTGAATGCTCTCAACTCTTGAACTCGAGTTCTTTCCGCCCCTTCTGGCACCTTGCCAAAAACCTTTCTAACAACCTTACCTCATCATCCTTCCCTCCTCTTTTCTACTCTGATGGCTCTGTAGCTATTTCTTCTACTGATAAAACAGATCTCTTTGCTCAGACTTTCTCCTCCAATTCCATCTTAGATAATTCCGGTGCTGTTCCTCCATCACTTCCTCCCTCTGACTTCCTCATGGCTGACATTAAAATGTCTTCAGGTGATGTATTTTCTGCCATCACTGGCCTTAATACAAACAAGGCATATGGGCCTGATGGGATCCCTCCTGTTGTCCTCAGGAGCTGTGCTTCTGTGCTTACACCCTGCCTAGGTAAACTCTTTCGCCTTTGTCTGTCAATTTGTTCCTTTCCATCTTGCTGGAATTTTGCTCTCATTCAGCCAGTCCCAAAAAGAGTGACCATTCCCAACCCTCTAACTATTGTCAAATTGCTTTAACATCCTGTGTCTCAAAAGTTTTCGACTCTATTCTTAACAGAAAAATTTTAAAGCATCTTTCCCATCACAACCTTCTTTCTGATCGTCAGTATGGGTTCCATCAGGGTCGTTCCTCTGGCGATCTTCTCGCCTACCTTTCAGGCTCCTGGTCATCCTCCTTTCGGGACTTTGGCGAAAGCTTTGCCATCGCCATTGACATCTCAAAGACTTTCGAACGAGTCTGGCATAAATCTTTGATTTCCAAACTGCCCACTTATGGTTTCAATCCTTCTGTCTGTGCCTTCATCTACGGTTTCCTTTCTGGTCGTTCTATAGCTGCTGTTGTAGACGGCCATCGTTCTTCTCCTAGATCTATAAGCAGTGGTGTTCCTCAGGGCTCTGTCCAATCACCAACTCTCTTCCTTTTATTCATCAATGATCTTCTAAGCTGTTCCTCTAACCCATTCACTCGTACACTGATGATTCCACCCTTCCCTTTTCCATTCAGTTCCCTCAACGTCCATCCCAGCAATTACTTCAACAAACAAGGGATGAAGCTACGGGACACCTAATATCTGACTTGGTTCGTATCTCTGACTGGGGTAAACATAATCTTGCTGTTCTTAATGCATCAAAGACTCAGTTTTTACACCTATCAACCCAACAGAATCTTCCACAGGAGTACCCACTAATGTTTAATAATGTCCACGTCAAGCCTGCTTCATCCTTTAACATGTTTGGGGTTTCATTCACTCGGGATTTATCTTGGAAAGATCATATTATATCTCTTGTAAAATCAGCTTACAAGAGATTAGGTGTGCTAAGCCGACTCCGTACCTTCTTTACCCCTGCACAGTTGTTGACTTTATACACGGGTTTTATTCATCCCTGTGTACAGTACAACTCTCATGTGTGGGGAGGCTCACTACATACAGCTCTTCTCAATAGGGTGGAGTCAAAGACTTTTCGTCTCATTAACTCTCCTCTCTCTTACTGGTTCCGTTCACTCTCTGTCTCTTCGCCGTACTGTTGCCTCTTTATCTCTGCTTCCATGGTCACTGCTCCCCTGAACTGTCTGCTTGCATCCTCCCACCTCTGCGACGGGCGCGTAGCACCCATCTAGCAACAAACTCTCATCCCTTTTCTGTCCAACTCTCTAATGTAAGAGTTTACCGTTATTCCCAGTCCTTCATTTATGCAACAGGTCAACTCTGGAACTGTCTCGCTCTGTCTGCATTTCCTACTTCCTATGATCTCCAGTCATTTAAACGCAATGTGTCCAGGCATCTCGAAATGAATGGATCTTGAACTTGGCTCACTTTTGTATTGTTTTTTTTTTTTCTTGGAAGGAATTGTTTGCGGGCTCCTAGCCTTTGCTTCCTTCTTACTCGCATTTAAAAAAAAAAATCCTGCAAGGGGAAACAGAGATACGCTTTTCAGAGATTGTTGTTCCTGCTGTAGACGTGTTCTTTTTCTGTGTACTTGAATCCTGGGACGTATTGTATTGCTTTATTCCTGTTACCTCCAGCCGATTTTACTCCATTTACAGATTTCATGTTGGGATGGGGATAATGAAGGGCATATCAGTAGTTCATCTAGTCTGAGAAGGCTGTACCAAAATGAATATTACCATATGAAGGTGAAACATAAAATAGAAAATACGTTATTTTAGGGAACAAGGTTAGCTCCTCCAGTCCATAGACGTACTTTCGTACTGCATTCTTGCTTCACTAGTCCATTTAATTAAGTTTATGGTTCCCTGGATGTGAGAGATCTAGTAAATATTACAATTAACCCCTACAATTTAAAAAATCTCTCCGGAGTTGAAGCAGAAAAAAGAAAATTATAAGACCGCGGGACTGTCGAGCTTGAGAGTCTAGCAGGCAGTTTTTCTGGTAGTCTGACAGGTGTTTTTTTTTTTTTTTTTGTAGGCTACGGAGGCTCACCGGTACGTTGGTAGGTTTGGGAGGATCATTGGATTTTTTTAAGGCTTGCAGGCTTACAATTAGTTGTTTGTAGCCTTGGGAGGCTCACCGGTAGGTTTTGTAGGCTTGGGAGCCTACAGGCAATTTTTTGTAGGAACGTTAGCCTTACAGGCATTTTTGTAGTCTTGGAAGGCTCAGGTAGGTTTTGTAGGTTTGGGAGTCTCACATGCAGTATTTGTAGGCTTGGGATGCCCATATGGAATGTTTTGTAGGCTTTGGAGCCTCATAGCGATATTTTTGTGGGCTTGGAAGGCTCATATTTAGTTTTTGTAGGTTTGCGAGGCTCACGTGTAGTTTCTGTGTAGGTGTGGAAGGCGTACATTCAGTTTTTCGGTAAGCTTGGAGGCCTCACGGGAATCTTTTTGTAAATTGACTTGTTAGGCTCGCAGGCAATGATTTCGAGGAGTAAGGAGTCTCCTTGTCCCCTTTCTGGTGGGGTCAGGAGTCTCATTACCATCTTTTTCAAAGGGTTAAGAGTTCCACTAGTGTGTATTCGTAGGGTTAATAATCTCACTCAGAGACTCATTACTACATTTCCATGGGTAAAGAAGTCTGACTATCATATTGTCCCCCTTCCTCTTATTTTTCTCATTCTTTCTCCTGGTCTTTTATTCTTTCTCCTATCGTCGAACTGTTTTTTGTTCCTTCGCCTCATGTTTCCTCATTCTTTAACCACACCGTCCCTTGACTACTGAGAGCTAATTATTAATTCTATTTCTCTCTACTCTTATATTCTTTCTTATTACTCTTTGTATTTTATTCCTCTCTGTATTTTCATTTCGTATATCCTCATCATTTGACAGCACGGCCCTATGATTATTGACAGTTATTACACCCGAATATGCCAATCTGTCAAATTAATCTCTAGTTACGACCGGCAAATTACTTCCTGTTTATAAACCCGTCCATCACACACAGGATGTCCAGCCACCTGTTTCACACAGTACAGTATATTTTGTCCTGTTTGATTTATATGTACTCTCGGTTTACCCTTCCTACCTCAATCCCTCCTTTTGTTCTGTCTATTCATCATGTCTGTTTCTTCTACATATCACTTTGTTAGTGTGCCCCTTTTGATGTGTCCTATCATTACTGTATATACTGTCCTATCTTTCTTTCAGTCTGCCAAATCATTTTCCGTTTAATACCATCAAACTGTATAAACTTTATATACCTTCCTATCACTCACTGGATTTCCAATCACCTGTTTTATTTTCTCCATTTTGTTTTGTCTGTCCTTTGCTGTTTCCCAGATTCTTAATGTCTTTTGTTTTCTTTGTTCCCTCTCTCTTTTTGACGCTCTTGCTGTCTCTGTCTTAAGTATGTCCAATCTTCCTTTCTGCCCCCCTTGTTTTGTCTCACCTTCCAGTTACATCCTATCGTCTGCTAGTCTGCCATATAACTCTTCAATTACAGCCAGCAAATTACATGCAGTTCACAAAACTTTCCATTACACACTGGGTTTCCATTCACCTGTTTTGCGCTGCCCATTCTGATTGTCCCGTCTTTCTGTCTGTCGGTCAGCTCCTGTTTCATATTTCTCTGCTTCTTTTTATCTGTCAGTTATGTCTTCCGGTCTACGTGCTCTGTTAGTTTGTCCTGTTTTGTGCCTCCTGCTGTTTTACACTTTCCTTAATTGCCCTGTCATCTTCCCTCCTCCTTGTTCTGTTCATAAGCTGTAGGACACTGCAGGTGGGTATCTAAGCACCTGTGTTTCTCTTTCCTTTCTGTTTTGTCCTATCTTGTCTGTTTGTTCCATCCGTCCTTTTTTGTTTCACACTGTTTGTTTGTCCATCCTATTCTTTCTGTACCTTTTATTCTGTCCACTTCTCCTGTACCTCTTTATATATATATATATATATATATATATATATATATATATATATATATATATATATATATATATATATATATAGATATATATATATATATATATATATATATATATATATATACACACACACACACACACACACACTAATGTGTTCCTGGTTGTTTTATCATGCCTTCCAGTTTTCTTGTATCCTCCATTCCGTCTGTCGAATTAGTCTCTGGTTGTAGCCACCAAATATTACTTCCTTTTTAAAAACCTGTCTATTGCACACCGGATTTCCGGCTCCTTATGTTATTCCGCCCTTTCTTTAACCAGTTCTTGTTTTTTCCTGTCATGGGTATTCATCCTTTTCTGTTCCTTATTATTTCTGTTCTTTCTGTTTTATTGATTCCTCCTTGTAGTCTTTTTCTGTTACTGTACTTCTTGTATTTATCTGCCTTTCCCCCCAATCCACATGAATTTCCTGTTTTCCTTTGAGTCTGTCATGT
The DNA here is from genome assembly GCF_032717465.1 of Coenobita brevimanus. Classification (NCBI taxonomy): domain Eukaryota; kingdom Metazoa; phylum Arthropoda; class Malacostraca; order Decapoda; family Coenobitidae; genus Coenobita; species Coenobita brevimanus. The sequence continues at coordinate 14,992,294 of NC_137063.1, forward strand.
TGATTTAACTGTTGATAACCTCCGGACATGCAGTCAGCTGTGTTATCCTGCCAGTTCTGTTTTGTCTCATCCTAGTGTCTGTTTGCCCATCCGACTGTCTGTTCCTAAGTGTCTGTCGATTTCTTCTGTCTGTTTCTTCAGTATATTCTTGATGTTCGTATGTCGGTTTTGTTTCGTCACATGCTCTGGGTGCTTCTATCTTGTCTGTTTGATCATCTTGTCCTCTCTGCCTGCCTGTTCTATATGTCCTTTCTGTTATTGTATTTCTCCTGTTTATCCCAACTGTTCCGCCAAACCTCTGTTTTCCTTTTGACTTCTAGGCATAGGCTTTGTGTCCCATTCCCTGAGGCCTCGGAGTTCTCCTATGTGTTGCACACGCTCACGTGTCACCACTTTGGCACTAGTACCCACCTGCCATATTAAGAAAAGGTCAGGGTTTTCTCAATCAGGACTGGTTTAGTAATATTATGTATGACTTGTGAGTGGGTTATTTGGAAGGCAAGTAGAGTTTGTTTCAGCTAATTTCAGATTATCAGACTGTTTCCAGTCTTAGCTTGAAATCATTTTTTTCAGGACCTTGTTATATTATCTTCAATATTTTCGTAAAAAATTTTCAAATACGTCGTTTGATGTGCTTGAACGTCTTTGTGTATTATCTTTAGTGCTTTCGTACATAATTTTCAACGCCTTTTCCGTGCCGTGGTAGCAGAAAGTCAGTGTCGTTAACAGAGGGTATAATCCATTCTGTTATGGAGTGGCGCCCAATACATTCCCCACATTCCTATATTACACTGTACCAAACTTTCTCCACGTCCCCCTCGCAGTGTGTCCAGGCATCTTTCCACACTCCTTCCTCGTTCCTTCCCTGTGTCTTAACACGTTTGCACATCTTTCCCAATGCATCTTCCTGACACCCTCATACTTCCCCAATACCGTTTCCACACTCATTGCTAGTTCCTTCCGTGTCTTAAAACGTTTCCACACCTCTCATACACCTATGTTTTTCCCACCATTTAAGTCACACTCCTTCACATTCCCCTCAACTTTCTCTCACATACTTTTTTCGCACACCTATTCCAAACTCCTACACTTTCCCCACTCCTTCCACACACTTACAATTTAATCACACCTCTCCACTAGTTTTTCACATATACCCGTCATTCCCCAGACGCATCTGCAACACTCATACAGTTTCACACATCTCACTCACACACTTATAGCTTCCACACAGCCACCCGCACCTTCCCAATACCTTCTCCATACATTCCATAAAACTTGTCCACTCCTTCCCCACACCTTACCCATCCCCCTTCACACTAAAGCACATTGCTTACATATTCCCACATCCTTGCATCCATTCACAGTTTCCCACAGCATCACGACGTCCCCCACGCCTTTCTTCTCTCTCTCTCTCTCTCTCTCTCTCTCTCTCTCTCTCTCTCTCTCTCTCTCTCTCTCTCTCACGAGTATGTATTTACAGAATATATATTTATATATATATATATATATATATATATATATATATATATATATATATATATATATATATATATATATATATATATATATATATATATATATATTTTGTGGTAGGTGGGGGCGATCACCGTCCAGTCACTCGATGTAGTGTTCCTTTGGGTGTCTGTCCTTTTCTCTCCTCTTTCCTTCCTCTTCTGTCTTTCTTTCCTTCATTTTTTCCTCTTTCTTCTGCTGGTGACTTTACACTCCCTATTGTGTTTTTCATTCCTTCTTTCTTTCCTCTTCCTTCTGCTTATGAGTGATTCTACACTGAGTGACAAGCCAAGTGGTTTCCTGTACACCAGGAAATCATGTACTCCTCTTGGTGGTAACCATATAGCCAAATTACGGTTCCTGGTAGTTTAGTGGGTAAGTAAGGTGCTCCAATCGGCTCGAGCCTCTGTAGGTTTATATCCAAGGGATGGTTGGGGTTTATTGCTCACGTAATGCCACTCAGGGATGAGTGAGGTCGGTCACTCTCATTTTAAATATCAGGACCGACTTGCCTAGCCTCGGGCTCCTACGCTCCTCGTGAGGCGACATAGGATTGGATGATGGATGGATGGATAGGTTTACCATATATATATATATATATATATATATATATATATATTTATATATATATATATATATATATATATATCCGATTGGAGCACAGAGTCCCGAGTATTGAACAGAACTGGGATTTTTCAAGTCTTTATAAAGTAGGGAACCCCCAGGTAGGGACCTATGAGCTTCGCGATTATGAGCCGATAGGCGGAGGGCGGTATGCTTAGTACCCTCCCAGTGCAATGCCCCGCCCAGCACCCCTGGGATCCAATGGGATATATATATATATATATATATATATATATATATATATATATATATATATATATATATATATATATATATATATATATATATATATATATATATATAACAGAACGGAGGAAGGAAAAACAAGTCAATAAAAAAAAATCCATACATCAGATTACTGGTGTCCTCTGTTCATAAAATATCTGTAGCAGCTAGACTTGAACGGCTGTGGGTTGAAATTTGGAGGGAAACAACTCTGGGGAAGCGAGTTCCAGAGTAATGCAGTTCGCGGAATGAAAGAATTCTGATAGGCAGAAGCTCTGCAATATGGCTGAGTGACATTCCAGTCATGAGCACAACCAGATGCCCGAGTAGCACGAGGGAAGGCATGGAGAGGTGGCATCATGGACGCAACTTCGTCTGAGCATTTGCCAAAAAAATATCTAAAATAATGCAAGGGAGGCAACAGTCCTCCTTACTTTTAGGGGAGGTAGTTTATTTGTAATGGCAGGGTTGTTAATAATTCTAAGAGTTTTGTTCAGAATTTTATCAGGTTGTTTTAATGCAACCTCCCCACATCCATTCCACAAGGGTGAGAAATATTCAAGCTTAGAGCGCACATGACTCTTATAAATTATAGCTAACTGCTCATCAGCAAAGAAGTTACGGACTCTGTACAATAATCCAAGTTTCTTTGAGGCGGTTTTAGCAAGTGATCTAACATTAGAGGTCCAGCTGAGGGCATTGTTAAGTGACACGCCAAGAATTTCAATACTTTTGGAGATGGGATTATTAGTGGCACTGAAGGTAATGTACGAATCTGACAATATCTGTCTATTAGTAAACTGTATATATTTGGTTTTACTAGCATTAAATGAGACAAGGTTGTTTTGTCCGCATTCACTGATCGTAGTTAGGTCTTGATTTGTGGAGATGGCTGTACTGAGTTGAGAGGTAGAGATATTAGACTTTCGAAATGGGTGTCTGAGTGTGAATGAACTAAGTAGTGTTGAGTCATCTGCATATGAATGGATGGGATTGTGGGTGACAGATAAGAGATCATTAATATGAACCAGGAATAGGGTTGGTGCCAGAACTGACCCCTGCGGCACACTGATGTTAATTGAGTGGAAATTGGAATATACATCATCTACTTTTATTCTTATTTTCCTGTCACTAAGATATGTAGAAATCAAAGGAATAATAGACGTTAGTCCATAGCAAGGGAGTTTGGACAGCAGGGAACGGTGCCATACTCTGTCAAAAGCTTTGGAAACATCAAGAGCTACTGCATGAGTTTCTCCATGTAGATCAATTGATTGATGGATGGTATGAGTCAGGAGATTGAGTATGTCAATGGTGGATCCTTCGTGGCAAAAACCATATTGTCTCTTACTAATTAAGTTGTTGGATTCAAAATGTTTAACAATGTGCTTATTAATTAAAGTTTCAAATACCCTACCAAGAGAAGATGTGACAGCTATCGGTCTGTAATCAGAGGGGTCAGAGGAACTTCCTTTCTTCGGAATTGGGTGGATATTGGCTTCTTTCCATGAATTTGGGAATAAAGAAGTACGTATGCATAGTCTGAATAATTTTGCTAGAACAGAGGCAAGTTCAGGGGAACACTTGTTCAAAACAATTGGCGGAATTCCATCTGGGCCAGGAGCTTTGTTGGCAGGTAAATTGTCTAGGATAGATTACACGTATCTTGTCTGTATTCTAAGTGGGTCAATTTCGGAAGAGTCAAGTTCTAGTACTGGGACATTCTGGCTGGTATCGTCTATGGTTGAATTTCTGGCAAATGTACTTGCAAAAGTATCTGCTTTCCCACACGGGTCATTTGTAATGTTGCCATCTGAAGGTTTTAGTGGGGGAATCGAAGATGACTTATTAAATTTATTGTTGAGAGAATTAAGAGCTGACAAGAAAATTCTGTTGTCATTAGGGTTGTTAAGTAGTTTCGATGCCTGCTTTTGAAGAAAGTTTGATTTAGCTAGATTTAATACAGCATTTGCCCGATTTCTAGCAATTTTGAATTGAGACAGTGATTCAGATGTTTTTTATTTTAAGTAAGAGTTATATGCCAATGACTTTTGAGCGGTTGGTCTGGCACAGTTGCCATCAAACCATTTTGGAGAGTTTGATCTTTAAGTGAACTGTTGACTTGGTATGAATAAATCCATACCAGCTAGTATTAAGTCGCAGATGTGGGACTGGATGGAATTGGGATCACTAGAGAAGAAAGACTGTCATGGAATGTCAGCAAGATAATTTCTAAATCCATCCCAGTTTGCCCAATCAAAGTGCCATTGGCTCACTCTAACAGGTTCAGAACGGGGAGGTGTGGGGGGGTTAACTAATGTGGCTTTGATGAGATTGTGGTCAGAGGATCCAAGTAGTGACAGTACCTCTATCCTGTATTGATCTGGATTATTTGTCAAGAATAAATCCAAGAGATGGGCATTATGGTCAGGATTATCAGGTATTCTGGTTGGTTGCTTTACCAGCTGGGTGAGATTAAATGATTCTGCAAACAGCTAGCACTCTAGACCAGCGTTGTCAGTCCTGGCAGAATGCAATAACCATTCAACATTATGTATGTTAAAATCACCCAAAATGGTTATTTCGGTGCTTAGGGCAAGGTTAAGGTTACTCAACTGTGTGGATATGGAATCAAATACACTGGGTTCCAAAGAAGCATTGGAGGAGCGATAAACTACACAAATATATTTGGCAATATTTTGACAATTTACTTTATATAATGAGTAATCAAAACTGGATGAAATGAAGTTTAAAATCGTGTCAACTGCATATTGGGATTTAATATATATCAACAGGTGCCGCCCTTGTTACGGAAGTTTGTAAGGAAAGGGTAACCGGGAAAACAAAGGGGATATATCAGTAGAGGGTGAGATTTGTGGTTCTGTGAGGAAAAGGGCCAAAGGGGATATGGACTGAAGGAAAAAATGAACTGAGTTTAAATTTTTGGTAAGGCCGCGGATATTGGTGAAGAATAAGGCTGCACTTTCACTTCTTCGCTGATGTGCATTAGTTGAAATAGCAACAGTCGCTGCCGGCACAGTTGCTTGGTGGCGACCAGGAGGACCCTGTGCTGCCAGCCCTACCCTGCCGGTGGTGGCAATCCAAGGTACCACCTCATTTGATAGAAACATTGCAGTGGCCATTACTAAAGAAAGTGAATAGAAGGTGTGATATGTCATGCGCATGTAGTGTGGTGTAGACAGTTGAAGGTAGAGGTATTATGAGAGCATGCTGGCCTACTCTCTGTGTAAATGAATGCACTGAAAATGTTCAGCAAAGGGAGACGGTAAGGATCAAATCCTGAGGGCTGGTGAAACGGGAGCTCCAGCTCTCCCTATCACCAGCTTGCCATCCTCCTCGGGAGTACTTCCCTGTTCGACTAGTGCTACAGTCTACTTCTCATATACATATATATATATATACTGTATAGTAAACCCTCTCTTTACCGGACCTGCTACACTGGATATTGGATTAACCTGAGGCATCCCAGCGACGTATGGATACTTTGCCAAGTTTTGTCATGGTGACACCCGACTTTGTATCCATACGTGTTGCGATTGCAAGGTCCGTCATTTGCACATTTTTCAAGTTTCTTGGGTGATTTTTGGAAGGCATATGTGGGAGACCTTCCTCTACCCAGTGCCAGGTGGGGATAATGCCTGGGCCCATCTTCCCCCCCTTCCCCCCGCACGCCATTTTCTCGGCAACTCACCTATTAACCCCTGAAACGCGGGGTGTCGCGTTTGCGACGCTCCCTGAAAAGGACATAACAGCGGAGCGTCGCGTTTGCGATTTGAGTTAATTTTGAATAATCGCGGGCAAGGATGTTCCAGCTGGTATTGTCTATCAGTACCACCACCCTTTAGCTACAATTAGCATACTTTACCTTTGTACTACTGACCTCCGTTGTTGCCAAGTATCGCGTTTTTCCCCCCTCCCCCCCCACCACAGCCCAGCCAGCCTGGCTGTGATACATGGCAGCACACTGACTGCTCAGAACTGTAAATCTGCACTCTCCTCTCACAAGCAGTTTATGCTAATAGGAAACGCTTGTTTCCCCAGTTGTCACACTAGCTTTTTTTTGCACGGTTTGCCCGTTTAGCGTCAGTTTACCGCAGGCTTTCAAAGTGACATTATGGCGAGTTCTAGCTATTCCGAGTCAGTGCGAGCGGCTGACAGGAACGAGAATAAAGTGATGGGCATAAGGCAGAATAAAAAGCGCACTGCATTGATCTTTTGGGAAGTAATATGATTGAAAATAATGTAGTATACGTGTTTTTAGCTGTGAAAATGGAAATGTTTGTTGAGTGACGGGAAGACCGCCGCCGCGCTGCATGTCGGCCGTACTCTTCGTTGATTTTAGCCTTATTTTCAGTGCTTATTGTACAAATATGGATTCCAAACTACTTGTACGTTGTAGTATAAAGTTTACTGTGACAGAATGAGGCTATGGTAGAGGGGAAACCGGGTTGTTGGAGGTGTGAAAGTGAAGATTTTGTTACCCAACTTTGCAAGTCTCCACAAGTCCTTGGGTAGTCCACGAAGGCTCAACACCTGTCTCTGGAGAAAGCTGAATGTAAGTACAATCTGCCATACCAAGTATAATGTTCTAGGTTTAATCTCTGATTTTTGGCTAATATTTTCCTACAGGTACTCAGACCGCTATACAACGCTGCCACCTGGTGGGGGTCGGCTGTCCATTGGCCGCACATTAGGGGTTAATAGTGACCTGGCAAGTATAGACATGACGCACCACGGTCTCTCCAATGACGAAATTCAAGGCAAAAGTGATTCCGGAGGTGGAGGACAAAGGAAGAAAGAAGCCAGAGGAAGGAAAAAGCAGAAGTGATGAGGCGGTAACGTCGTAAAGGAAGGTGCCATATGTTGATGTAAACAACGCTTTTATCACCTATATTATTGTGTGAAAACCAATATACTCTTGTACTACATATAAATTCGTACAACATAAATAAATATTTACATATAATGAGTGGTTTGGAATAGTTACCCCTCCCAAGAAAACGTCTTCTCTGAAGCCTGGCCTGAGAGAACATGGTACCAAGGTGGGTGTACTGTTACCTGTATTTAGTATTTCTAAACTCAACTGAGCACCTTCTGTCTGAATTTTCGATGTTTCTCATAAAAAGTGGAGGGTTTAGCAAAAAACAAAAACAAAAGTAACTTTTTGAAAATCTGCCGGGACTGGGGAGTGAAAAATCTGCCGGGACGTGGCGGGTTAAAAGGACACTTCGGAGACCTTCAGACAAACCATGAAATATACCAGCTACCAGCCATTAAGTGGGATATGCCACACGGATCTTCCAGAAAATACTGAACCCACCAGACACTTTTTTGCGTTTAACATACTTTCCATTACATGGTGTGTAAGACACAGGCCTGTTTGATCGCTCTCTGTGCATCAGTGACTCAGAACACTATTATCAGTGATGGTAACATTTCATCTCACCCATTTGGGTTAGGTTGGGGAAGAGCAGGCGGGAAGCAGAGTCACGTAGGGCTATTTTTGGGCTACTTCCTGTTGGCTTGGACAAGAGTTGAGGCTTAGGACACACTATACTGCACGTTGTTGACCTCAGTCTTGCTGCATCTTTTGTTCTGTCAACATCTCTGGCTCCACGTCTCACGTCTCAAATGAGAAAGGTGTTGTTCAATAATGACTGTGGAAAATGGCTTCATGTAGGGATTCACTTACCTCCTTCTCGACTAAGAGAGCAAAGAGGAGGATTATGATAAATGTGGAGAAGGTGGAAGTAAATGAAGCACAGTAGAAAGGCATGGACAGGGGTGGCCGCATTCGCAAGTATGACATAAAGAGGTTGACCCTGCATGACATCCTGAAGGCCAAGGAGAAAACAGAGGAGTTGATGGATATGGAAAGAGTGAGGAAGGGTAAAGATCTGATGAGAACCAGGAAGCTGGCCGAAGTTGTGTATAACTGGTGCACACAGGAGTGAGCTTAGGGTGTCCTTGCGTATGTCCTGGACATCCAACGTGCACCACAAAGACTTGTTAGTTACCTTACAGTCGAAGATTTCAAGAGTAGTGATGGCTGGTTGTGGAGGTTTAGGAGGTGCCACGTCATTGTTGAGAAGGCTAAATCTGGGGAGATGCTCAATGCAGATGTCGATGCTGTGGAGCTGTTCGTGCAGCATCTTCAGAAGCTGACTAAACTTAGCGCTTATTGCGTGCTCTCCCTCAAAATTCTCAGGCTTTGAAGGATACTGGCAGCATTACAGGGCATATGAAAATGAAAGAAATTCTCACCTTTCTGGCCTGTGCCAATGCTGATGGCTCAATGCGTATAGGTGGTCACAGTAGGTAAGAGCAAGCAACCTAGGTCATTCAGGGATTACCCAGGATATCATTAATGACTGGTTCCACCTCATCTTGAACCCAACTGTGATATGGCATTAGTAAAGGTATGGCATGAGTCCTGATGACATGAAGGTTGTGCTGCTGTTGGACAACACACTAGCCCATTCTCCATCACCAAACTCTGCAGGAAGAACGGAGAATGAAAACTGTTCCTGTCAGCCAACACTACTGCACTTATCTAGCCAATGGGCCAGAGAGCTATAGAGAGTGCAAAGAGGCACTGCAGAAACCTTTACCTGCACCAGTGCCTCGTTGTGACCGAGAATGAGATGGACCTGGAAGACTGTGAGGACACCAGATACAAGAAAATTCCATATAACCTGAAGAAAAAATCATCAAGGACGCCATTTTCGACTAGGCTGAGGCGTTGAAGAAAGTGTCTCTTGCCACGCTAATGATTTGATGGTGTAAAATCTTTATACCTCCAAAAACTCCAGCCCCACTACATGGTTTTCGGGGTTTTAAGCTGTCATGAATACCAGAAATGTTGGCAGCTGCAGGGCAAGGAAGCCTTCCTGAGAAGGAGCTGCAAGAATTTGTGGATGAGGATGCTGGTGTGCCTGGCTACCATCATCAGTTGGAAGAGGAGATTGCTGCTGCACTGCAACAACACAAGTCACAGGCAAAAGAGGAAGACGAAGAGGAGGAGAAGGAGGTGGTGGAGGCACATGGATAGGTAGGTACTGATGCTGCGGACTCTCACGGACTGAGTTTGGAGGCCTATTGCTTACTGTTATGAGGCCATACAGCTCATCAGGTTGGAGCTAATGCAGCTGCAGTAGCCAAGGAAGCTCCAGGCAAAGATCTTCTATTTTATGAAGGCTGTGTCCTCTCATGTCACCAGGAAGATCTGCACAGAGTCAGAGACCTTCAGTGTGTCTATACCATCAAGAACTTCAGCCAGCCTCCACAGAGGCTCAGAATCCAGGAGCACAGCCACCAGGACGCAAACCTGCAGTGCCTCTGGACTCTGTCAAATGTGACACCAGAGCCACCAGAAACCACCTTTGTCAACAATGATGATGAATGACAGTTAACTCAGTCTACAGCATATGAGTTGTGTGGGAGTGTGAACCGTCTATATCCATCTGTACATGTTAGTAAGCAACCCGAACTGAAGAATTAGTTCAGTATGTCAACACGGTCATTAGCAAATTTATATAAGATGCAAAAGGCGCAGTTAAAGGCTATTTATAGAGATGAGTTAATAGACTGTATACTGTCAGTTAAAGGTGAAGAGGACTTTTATGTTCGCATTGAGAAAAAGTTGATGGCTATAGAATATGAATTTAGTTAGCTCAGATGATCGGTTCATTCTTCTGAAGCAGCAACGAACCAGAAGATGGCAGAGATGGAGAAGTAGATCGACAAACAAGCACAAATTATAAAGCAGCAGCAACTATTTTTGGAGAAAGTTGGTAGGAAGGAGCGAGAGACGAATTTGGTTGTGCTGGGATTACCTGATGAACATGAAGCCTTCCACGGAGCAACAAATGACGAGCATAAACCCAAGACAGTATGATAGGCGATAGATGAAGAAGCAGTGATTCGTTCTCATCGACTATTTGGGCGGAATAATCAAGGAAGCAATAAATATCAACCCGTGCTAGTAAGAAGGACATCCAAGGACATTCGTGACAGGATACTTGAAAAGGCAAACCGTCTGAAAGAGAAAGGTGCAAGGTACAAAAAAGGTATACATAATGAAGGACTTATACTGTGCTGTGTGACACGAATGGAAAAGGTAAGGGGATGCTGAGGAGGCTGAGAAGAAATGCCCAGAGAACCAGGGCTATGACATTCGGCTGGACACCCGAGAGCTACGACTGTGTCACAACGGGGTAGTTATAGATAGGTGGAACCCCCACACTTTTTAAGATATCCAAAAAATTACATTAAATTGCTTTCGTGGAATATCAACGGAATCAAGACAGAAATCGAGAAAGAACAAGTACAGTCAATGTTAAATCAAACTGATATTATTGGAATAAGTGAGATAAACACTCAGTAACCAATATCATTCCCAGGATATATATAATTTCAGAATGGTGATCGAAACAATTCACAGTGATGCGGTATTTGTATTTTAGTTATGCGACATTTATCTCAATATAATTCAGAAATGGACAGTAGCATAGGTGATCAACTGTGGTTCAGAATAAGTTGTACTGCTGGTGTGTTATTCAGAATATGTTTCCTTTCACCACCTGATTCTCCATACTTAATCGCATGTCATTTAGTTCATTGCAATAGAAACTGGAAGTGAGTGAGTTTCCCAGTGGTTGTATTATAATGGGTGATTTGAATGATCGTTTTGGAAATGCAATAGAGTTGCCAATGAGAAAGCAGTTTCCGAATTTCTCATACTCACGTATACAGGACCCATGCAAGCCCCGAGCAGTAATGCTAATATATTAATGGCTAAATGTACTGAAGAAAAGTTACTTTTTAAAAACGATCTTAAAGCTTATCGTAATCATTATCAAACCTCATTAACATACAGGACAGGAGAGGAGTGGTTGCAGAAAATACATGCATGTATTGTAACACCAAATATGATAAGATCTGCGCGAAACTTTAATGTGAATTTAGACGTATCTCTACCCTCAGATCATGCTCCCATTTCTTTGTTATACAGCCACCTGTAATTAGCTTAGAATCTCTTTTGATTTGTTCATCTTACCTTGGGATAATGCTGCATTACATGCCAAAGAGAGGCGAAACAATCTGGAAAATAGGACTATAGAGTTTAGTAACGTGGATACAGAAGTGTTTTTTATGAGCGAAGGTGAAACCCTCACGAGTCACTCGTCAAGTAGTGGCATTTTCTCACATATGAGCGGCCCGACCAGGCCTGGCCCAATTGGCCTGGCGATAATGGTTTTGAGAAGCTATATCTCAGCAACCACAGGGCCATTCACTGTATAGTTTGCACGATATGGTAGCCCAATTCTTTAAGATTTGGTTTTGACAAGTTTCATCAAATCCAGGCAGTGCGCGTGGCACATGACACGTGCTAAGTGCATTATGTCGAAATTATTCAGAAGAGGACTACAGGCCAGACAGTTTGTCGTAAATGCATGGAATGGTAGACAGATAGCCATCAATATACTCTATGCATCCTCGGGGTGTAAGGTGATGTTTCATTGCTTTCAAATTTAAATATCTTCATTCATACCTCGCCGACAAAGGCGTTTTACTTATATATATGTTATCGCAATGCAGCCTCCCTACACTAAATGGAAATATAAATCAGAATAGTACGTGTTTAATATACTGTATGAGTGTACAGGGAGGAGTAGAGCAGCAATTCATACTTCCGCACATGACTTGGCAGATAGTAGATGGGATAGAATATTGACTAGTAATGATAATGGTGAATAGTGGTGGACAATTAACTGGGGAGGTGAGGTGACACTTATCCCCTCACCCACCCAGGGAGTGGCCCACCCCACGGACCAACAGTTTAACGACGATTTTGAAGAAGTATTTAACCCTGTAGATGTTCAGGATGTTAATGATAATGAGATGCAAGGTAATGTAAGCTTAAGGTACCGCAACTTGATGACCCGATATCCACTAGGGAGGTGTTGGATTAAGCAAGGAGAATGAAATTAAAAAAGGCTAGTGACCCTGATGGTCTACCATCAGAAGTATTTCGAATATTGCCCATTGAATGGCTTATGACTATCGTTTCCCTTTTTAATGCTGTGCTTTCTCTGGTACTCACCCATCATCCTGCAGCCCAGCCAGATTATGTACCAGTTTTTAGTGTAGGTCTCGCTCATTAATTACCAGTTACAGAGGTATTAGTATTATAAACAGTATGGCAAAACTCTGCGACATGGTCATATTTGATAGGTTTAGTAGGTGGTTCTCCACTTCTTGAAAGCAGGCAGCCAGTCAGTCAGGGAGGGGATGCTTGAAGTATATACGGTAGTCACTCTTAGATTACTTTATGATGCAGCAAGAAGGAAAAAGTTTATATTATATAAAACTTTAATAGATTTCACGCACGCTTATGATAAGATTCCCATAAGTGTATTAGTTTCTATGAAGAGACTAGGATGTGGCAAGGTTATGTTATTGGCAATTATTGCAATGTACAGAGTGACTAATTGTGTGATCAGAACGGCACGTGTTACTGCAACAGAAGAAGTGCAGTATGGGTCTACCAAATCGTGTCTTTATTTGTCAAATAGTGGGTGAACTGATCAAGATAATCAAGCAGAACTGCGATGTGGATGGCTTCCTATCCTGGCCGCATATTCTCGTCGTAATGGATGATACGGTTGTTGTGGCTACGACATGAGTTAACACGATAAACAAAGTAAAAATTCTAAGCATGTTCTGTGATTTATATGGCATGAAAATCAATATGAGTAAAACTAAATTTTTCGTTATCAATGGTAGTGACGAGGACAGGGAGACCATTCGGGTGGACAGAGTCGTGGTGGAGCCATGTGAACATTATGTGCACCTAGATGCCCCCTTTACTGCTGAAGGCTCTACTTCCACTGCCACAAAACTTCAGGCAAGAATGAAAATGGAATGAAAATGCATCATGCTCTTAAATTTATATCTGTTCTTAGCAAAAATAATGATATGCCTTTCTATCTCTATCATAGTTATCCACTTTCTGTATGCTTTTTGGTTTGTGGGTATGTTGGTTTGGTACTGTAACACAGCAAAAACGGCGCATGTAACACAATTGTTTTGTATGAGCAAGGTACTGTAGAATCCTCTACTGTAACTTGAATAATAAATAAATTTCCATGCCAATTGGGCCACCGGATCCCGAGTTATGACCTTTTGTTTCAACTCTAGTAGTGCAGTGGATGGATTCGTCCTTGGTCCGGAGTTGAAATTACCAGCATGACACAAGAGAGAGAGAGAAGTGATGTTTTTCTTGTATTATCATTATGTTGCCTCTTCTTCCTTTTGCCTTATACTCATAAAATTGTATAGCACAATGGTATAGTATAATCTTTATTATAATGAACCGATTTCTTATGGTTGTTGCTTTGTTGGTTTGTTTGTTAACCATAACACCGTGAAAACGGAGCATGTAGGACAACTTTTTGTTGGAGCAAGGTATAATTAAAATCCTCAAACTTGAAGAATACAACAATTTCCAGTGCAATCGGGTCACCGGTTCCTGAGTTAGGACTCATTTCTGATGATAGGAACTGATTTGACATTGAGCGGAGGCCACTCAGCGAGTTCTAAAAAGAAAGTGATTGAAGCTGCCCTAACGTTAACTGTCCTGTATGGGTGCGAGTCTTGGTTATGTGGAGATGTAAGACCAGTTAAATAGATTATATAACTGGTGTGTGAAGCACATGCTGGGTGTAAGAAACACCCAGTTCACAAGTTAAAGCTAAACAATGAAAGTATTTCAGAAATGCTTGGAAAAAAGGACATAGCATGACGGACGACCCACTGGCTCATGCACAATTTATTACAGTAAGCTGCAGTCCCCATCCTTCTAAGTATATACAGAAATTAATAGATAACCAAGTGGATGATATATTGGTTGATATTAACTATAGTAAGGAGAACATTCAAAATTCGGTTACATCAAGAATGAAACCGTGAAACGTTATTATCCCTGAACTAAATGTTCACGATATTTATAAAGCTAAGGTGTGTGAGCTGGAACGAATTTCATGGACTAGGTTGTGGTTGAGCACTCGGTGGTTAGCAATCGAGGAAGACCGCTGGAACCTGCGAGGCAGCAGCCGGTTACCAGTAGAGAAGAGGTTGAGCACGTGCTCGTGTGGCAAAATTCAGACAGAGGCATGTAGTTGCAAGCTGCCCTAAACGTGCCATATGACGTCATTTGTATGGTGTTTCAACATTAGAAAACCTTTTCCTAGAAAGGGATGACCTTGTCAGTGTTTGTAAAATTGTACATAAGATCTTAGTGAAATATATGTGATAAACATGTGGGTGATTCTAAATACTGATTGTCATGGTTTGCATTATAGCATATGAACTTATGAGTAAGGACGTCGGTTATTCTTGATTATCCTTTTTTATTTTTATTTTTATCATTACGAAATGCATCATTATTTTGTTGTTTTCCCTCAATCTTTGTGATGAAAAATTGGAAGTGTTATACTGTTCGGTAATAAATTTGACAATATATTTTATAGCCTTGGGACATTAATATATTAGACTTTCATTATTTGGTGCGTTGACATGCTTCATAAGTTGTAAGATTTTAGTTAAGTTTTTTTTGTAGATCTGGTTAGACCATATACGTATTTTATGTTAAATGATAAACTGGAGTATTTTTGTGGTCAATGAACATCTATCTATCTATCTATCTACAATGTACGTGACCTGCTACACTGGATATCGGATTTAACGGTCACTTTGAAGGCCCCAAGACAAAGCGGCGGTCATACCAGATACCAGCCATTAAATAATTAAATATACGATACCATAGATGACTGATAGGGTTAAATCTTGAGAAGGTCATAGGAAGAAAATCTAAATGTCGTCGTACCAAAGGGGTGATGGTAATCACAGGCACGGAAAAAGAGCTGAATTAAAATTAATAACTAGAATGGCACTCAGTAGAGTGCATCCCTCCGCCAACGCCCTATCTCGCAATGTTAAAGTGAAAAAAAAAAAAAATCCTGGTTCCGCACCTTTATCCGGATCCGCACCAAAATTTAATTAAGTGTATTAAGGGCAAAGGCCCATTCTTCTACCAATTTTCGTGGAAATCCGTCCAGTAGTTTTTGTGTAATCTTGCTCAGAAACCAACCAACCAACAAACAAACATGGATGAAAACATAACCTCCTTGGCGGAGGTAATAAGGTTCATATGACTTACTCTCAGTTGAATTTAATCGTGTTGTATTAACAGGAATTCAATATTAGAGTTGTTCTGACGTGAGAGAGACGATGATGCTATTAACACCTAGGCTTCTGTAGGGAAAATGTTACCAATAACATTCTCATGGCAGAAACAAATCTTGATTTTTAATCCAGCTAACGCCAAACGATTTTATTCAGCTGTGAGTAAGTCACAACAGTCTTATAATTAATACTTTCTCATGATCGGAACAACAATAGTATTATATTTCAGCTAACGTTAGACGTTATTTTACAGCTAATGGTGAGTCCAGTAACCCTCCCTTGACTTACTTGGTTGAATAATATCGTCAGGCATTGGCTGGGATAGAATACTAGATTTTTCCCTCCCGTGAGAAATCGTACCTTCATTAATACTCAGGCCCAATGACTTTCTCAGACAAATAAATCGTCTAAGATTACTTGGATTACAATATTTGGGTTATCACACTCATCAGTGATAAAAGATGATTTATTTTTAGAATAAAAGAACAGAGGAAGGAAAATAAATGAGTTAAAAAAAAAAATCTCATGCACTAGATTACAAGTGTTCGTTGATAAAAAATCTGTAACAGTTGGACTTGAACAGCCGCAGGTTGAAGTTTGGGGGGAAACCATTCTGGGGAAGTGAGTTCCAAAGAGATGCGGTTTGAAGAATATTTGAATTTTGATCGGCAGAAGTTCTTCAATATGACAGTGTTACAGTCCATTCATGAGCGCTACCAGATGCCCGTGTTGCCCTGGGGAAGACATGGAGAGGTGGCACAATGGATGCAACTTCGTCTGAGCAATTGCCTTAAAAGTATCTTCATAAAATGCGAGGGAGGCAACATTCCTTTTTACTTGTAGGGGAGGTAGTTCATTTGTAATAGCAGGGAAATTGATAATTCTAACAGCTTTGTTATGAGTTTTGTTCAGTCGTTTTAGTGCAACCTCACCACATTCATTCCACAAGGGTGAGTAATATTGCAGCTCAGAGCGCACATGACTCAGTCATGCCAGATGCGACACCTATACCCAGCTGAAGGAGCATTGCAAGTTGTAGAGGTGATTTGCCAGCCATCACACCCAATATTGCATTCAGACCAAGCTGAGCCAACATATGCAAGGATGAATGACAGGTGCACAGTACCAAAACTAAGTACGGAGGGAAGGAGAACACTCTCTAAAGTTTAGTTAACAAGCACTTCTGATAATGCTGCCTGCCTCTCCCTCCATTATTTTCCAACACCTGCCACCGCATCAGAATTACATTTATGAATAACAGTTTAGTCTATTTTGAAAGTTTATGGGACAATTTTCCTTAACTTTCTCAGCCTAAAGAACATCTCTTTATTGATTGGGTTCGTGAACGCTTTATTTGACCCGCTCATACAAAAAGCATCTCCTAAATTATATACAATTGTTTGAAGATGGCAAGAATGAAAAAAAAAAAAGTCTAATCCAACTGCGCTATATTAGTGCACATTAAAGAGGAAGAGGGAATAATCGCCAAAGCATAATTGAGAGGAGTATCTGATAATCCTGCATGTCCCATTGTCTTCAGTTCAAACTAGATTCCCTTTCACACTCTGCCAGCACCTCCCATTGCATCATTTTTATGTGTGATAGAAATATACTTGCTGTTGTTTTAAGCGTAGTGAAAGGGATATGGAGACTGTGAGTGCATTCAAGTACCTGGGTAGTGTGATGAGTAAGGATGGAACTTTGGGGGATGAAGTACTTGAAAGGGTACAGCAGGGAAGGAAGGTTGTTGGTTCACTGAAAGCAGTGATGAGAAATAGGGAGGTGAGTATGGAAGTTAAGAAGTCACTGCAAGATGGTATTGTGATCCCTACCCTGACGTATGGAAGCTAGGCGTGGACCTTGCAAGAGGGGAACAAGTCAAGAGTGAGAGCAGTGGAAATGAGTTACTTGAGAGGAGCATGTGGAGTGACGTGGAGGGACAGGTTGACGAATGAAGAAGTGAAGGAGCGATGTGGGATAGATGTGGATGTGGTTGAGAAGATTAGGAGAAATACACTGAGGTGGTTTGGACATGTGGAGAGAATGGAGAATGAAAGACTGACTAAGAGGGTGTATGTAGGTGAGGTGGAGGGAGGGAGAGGGAGGGGAAGACCGAGGATGAGGTGGAGGGAGGGAGAGGGAGGGGTAGACCGAGGATGAGGTGGAGGGATGGAGTTGAGAGGTATATGAGGGAGGGGGGGGTGAGTTTTTTTTTTTTTTTTTTTTTTTTATGTGTCCGACTCTGGGCATAGGCTTCACAGCCTGCTTCCAAGGCCCAGTAGTCCTCCTACGTACCGCACACCTCTACATGTTGGGGGGAGGGTAGTCAAATGGTGGGTGACAGAGTGACTTGGAGGCGTTTTGTCTGCGGCCACCCTTTGCGGGATTAGGGCGTCGGGCTATAGATAGATAGATAGATAGATATTGTCTGGAACATGCGTTTACAATTCTTCTGTGATAATACCGTCTCAAGAACAACAAGAAGGTGGCTCTCAGAGAAGACAGTGCATGCGTCCAATAATTCCACTAATGGTGAAACATTTTAATTTGCCCTATGACCTTAATTTTAGAGCGATTGTTCTCAAAGCAGAATTACTTTATCCTTGTTTTACCTTCAACCTGTTGGCGAGTCGGATTAGGACTGTCCTTAACCTTAACATGTGATCTTGACTTTTGAACTATTAATCTGAAGAAAGAAGGTCAGTCCCTAGGGATATTCTTAATCTTTCCACCAAGTTAGGAACATTTCGGATCAAAACTCTGTTTTGTTCCCCTCTCTCCCGTACACACATACATACCTAGCGGTGCTATACCTTGTTTTACTTCCGTGCACGAAGGTGTACAGTATTTGTAAATGAATAAGTAACCATTTTCTAGCGACGGTGAGATGTTCACTACAATGACGAATTTAGCTGAGTAAAGTCATGTGACAGCAATAAAGTATATACCGGCTTGAATTCGTTAATCTCTTAATTCTGGTGACATTTTGATTTATTTCCGCCGCTTCCAGAGGATTTTATTAAGCTTAGGGAATACCTTGTATAATGAAAGGGTAAACGATGGCGATATATAATCTTTCTGATTCGAAAAATCTCCCCAAAGCCGAACAGTATGGTCTGGTTGGAGCAAGGGTGTAAGAAAAAATAAGTCGCGTGACTGAAGTGGTTACTAGTGTGGTAAGTGATTGTTAATATTTTATGTTCATTCAGATGGCTGAACAGTGTGTTGACTCATTCGCGGATGTCTGCTAACTCTGAAGCTCTGTTTATTACCCTGACATTACGTAAATTCAATGATAATCGTCTGGCGGTCGCAGGGATTATATTAAGTAGTCTTTCGTGTCTGGGAATAACCCAAGTATTCATGTGCAGCTGTAGTTCCTCTTCCTTCCTTCGGCCTTCCCCTATCTTTTATTCTTTCCACATTCTTTCCAATTGCATTGTTTTTTTATAATAGCATTTCAGCCCTGTTCCCTCATCTTGTATCTCTTGTCTCTTCCATTAATTTCTTTTACCTCATCCTCCTTCCCGTCCTCCATCAGATTCTATTTCTCGCAGTTCTTTTGTTATCTCATTTCCCTTCCTTATCTTCCAGCCATCTCTACATCCCCATTCTGTTATTATTATCTTCCAGTTGCCCCCATTATTCTTTGTGACATTCCTTCATTCACCATTTGCTTGTTTCCTATCAACATTCCTCCATTTTATCGTCCCCCGCCAGACTCCACTCCCTTGTTCACTCCCATTTCGTGTTTTTTCTCCTCATCCCCCTTCCGTCAGCAGCATCCTCTTCCGACCTCATCCTTCAGTTTTCCCTGTGCCACCCCACCTTTATTCCATATTCTATCTGTATTATTACTACTACCCATTCCTTCCATTTCTTGAATCGAAACCATTCTCCTTCAGCTTACCACACCCATTTCATTTTGCTATTTCATTGCACCTTCCCCACATTGCCTTCACTTTATTCACTGTGTCACGCTTTACCAGTGCGAGTACACTTTTCTGTTTCATTTTAATATTTTACTCTTCAACCCTCCCTAGTTTTTTTCCAGTACCCATCTCCTCACCACCCCCCTTTCTTTCCTTGTTTCATAGTTCCCCCTTCCTTTATCCTGTCATTTATCCTCCACTTCCCCATTTTCTTTTTCTCACATTTCCCATCCTTCATTCGCCTTCTTACATTTCATCCTCATTATTACCCATTTTCACATTTTATAGTCCCTTCCATCACGATCCTTCCTTCCTTCCCGATGGTCTATTCCTTGTCATTCTTCCACATTATTTCATCCTCTGCACCAACTTCACTCGCCATTCACTACCAATAATCCACTCACCCATTATTTTCCTCCTCATCTACACAAGGAGGCAAAGAGGTGGAAGGTGTGTAGGGAAGAACTGGAGAAAAGGCTTTTTGGGTAGATGTGGAGGGAAAAGAAGAGAATGATTGGGAAAGCGAATATTATCTTTTCCTGAGTTGGTGGAGTGGACGAGAGAGAGAGAGAGAGAGAGAGAGAGAGAGAGAGAGAGAGAGAGAGAGAGAGAGAGAGAGAGAGATGGAAAAAGGCCAAACAACGAAGTTAAAACCTGAATAAGCAAAATCTCTTTATGTAGCCTACCTTGTGAACATCGGTTCATGGAATGAATCATGCAAAAGAAAGAAAAATCACAAGTAAAAAAAAAAAAAAAAAAACAAGAAAGAAGGAGTAGAAAAATCGAAATGTAATCTGGATAGGTAAAAATCTTATGCACACTTTCTGGAATATAAAAATACACGGACATAAAAAAATCCTTGAGAGAGAGAAAAAAAAAAGTGTGTAAATGAGAAAATAAAAGATAGTTGTTTGGCTTGCATTAAGGGAGAGGCACTCATTGCGCTGATACTCTCATCTCTTTCAGCTGGGAAGGGAGATAGCCTAATGAGACGCTAGGAGAGAGAGGGGGTGGGGCAAACGGTGAGACAAAGAAACAGACAGACTTGCAGAGGCAGTGAATGAGAGTGAGTGGGACGTAGGTTTGAGAGAGAGAGAGAGAGAGAGAGAGAGAGAGAGAGAGAGAGAGAGAGAGAGAGAGAGAGAGAGAGAGAGATTAGCCTTGTTGCAAAGATGAATAACAATGGTGCCGTTAATTGGAACGTAATGGAGTACGAAAAGTGTTCTTGACACGTTTTGATTGGACCTTTGCTTAGTAAGTTTTATAAGGCTTTGGTCTTGTTATGCTTAAGGATTTCGTAAGTTAGTTGCTCGGACTCTATATTTTATTGAAATCTTTCATTACTGTTACGTATCATTTTGATTTTATTTGTTAGTGCGAGACGGTTTTCTTTTTTTCTTTTCTTTTTTTCCATAACTCAGAGGAGCCTGACTAAAGTAACTCAGTAAGGCTAACAGCTTTTGTTCAAAAAGTCAGTCCTAATCTGAATAAAAATATCTGATGATAGGAAGAAAAATAAGAACGCACTGAAGGGGTAACCACGTCATCCTCCCAATTCTCCCTCTTTCTACCTTTCATGCTAGACTACCTTCCCTCTCTCTTACCCTCCATCCTAGCCCTCAACTTTCTCATCCCTCTCTTCTTTCCCCCCTCCTCCTTCTCTGCCCCCCATTCCCCTTCCCTCTGCTTATTGTATGTTCTCCCTTCCAAAACCTTTATCACTCCCTCTTCCCCACCCCTTTATCCCTCTCCACATCCCAACCTCTCCCACTCGCTCTACCCCTTCCTCATTTGCCTACTCGCTCTACCTCCTTGCCCCTCCTTCTTTCTCCCTCTTCCTTCATCCTTCCTTTCTCTTCTTCTTTTCCTGGTATCCCCCTCCCACTCCTTCCCCTTTCCTTCTAATTCTTTCTCTTTTCCCCATATCCTTTCAATTTCCTTGAGATAGGTTTTCTTTCATTTTCTCTCTCACCCTTCCTTAATATCAACCTTATTTACTTCACTTTACCCCAGTATCTTCTGTTCATGTTTCTACTTTCCCTGACATCATCCCCAAACACCTGTTACATTTCATCACACCCTTTTATTTCTCCGCTCCTTTCACTTCCCCTCCCCATCTTTTACCCTTTCCCAACCTTCTCCCCGAAACTCATTCTTCTTGTCTGACGTTTTCCTTATATCCCTCCCCGTCCTCCTAAACATTACTTTTCCTGCCCCCTCGTTCCTAAACACCATCCTCCATTCTTGTTGTTATTATTTCGCTATCTTCCTCCTGTCCATTTCTCATCCGCTCCCTCTTCCCTTTCCACTCCCACCCTCCCCAAGTATATCCTCCCATCGCACTGACAACACTGACCCCTAGGTTATGCATTTTAAACACCCTTGTTAGCAATACTGCAAGAGGAAACAGAGGTACGCTTTTCAAAGTTTCTTTATTCTATCCTCCATTCCGTCTGTCAATTCAGTCCCTGTTTCTGGCAGCCAAAATACCTCCTACTTAAAAGCCTGTCCATTGCACACCAGATTTCCAGCCCCCTGTTTCATTTCCCTCATTCATTAACCTGTTTCTTGTTTTGTCGTGTCATGGATGTTCATCATTTTCTGTCCCTTATTATTTTTGTTCCCTTTGCCCTATTGATTCCCGCTGGTACTCTTTTACTGTTACTGTACGTCTTCTGTTTATCTGCCTGTCCCCCAATCCTCGTGTATTCCCTGTTGTTCTTTCAGTCTCTTATGTTTAACTGTCTGTCATCCCGGGAATTGCAGTCAACTATGTTATCCTGTCAGTTCTGTTTTGTCTCATCCTTTTGTCTGTTTGTCCATCCTGTTGTCTATTCCTGTTGTTCTGTCGAATTTTTCTGTCTGTTTCCTTTGTATATCCCTGATATTAGAATGTCCCGTTTCTTTTATCACATATCCATGTTCATCCTGTCTTATCTGTTTGTTCTTCTTGTCCTCTCCGCCTGCCTGTTCTGTACGTCCCTTTTGTTATTGTATCTCTCTTGCTTAACCCACCTGTTCCGCCACGCCTTTGTTTTCTTTTAGACTTCTAAGCATAGATTTGGTAGCCCATTCCCTGAAGCCCAGGAGTCCTATGTGTTGCTTACATTTACAAGTCACTACTTTGGGACTAATACCGACTTACCATATAAAGTAAAAGCTAGGGCTCTTTCAGTCAGGACTGGTGTAGCAGTGTTAATGGTGGTGAATGTACTGTATGACATGTCATTGGATCTTATGGAAGGCAAGTAAAGTTGGCTTAAGCACATTTCAAATTATCAGACTCTTCCCTGACTTTGCTTGAAACTGACATTATTTTTCAACACCCTGATCTATTACTTTCAACACTTTCTTACAATATTTTCAATTACGTCTTTTGATATAAGTTTCAACGTCGTTTTATAATATTTTTAGTGCCTCCGTACATAACTTTTAACGCCTTTTCCTTGCCGTGGCAGCAGAAAGCCAATGCCGTTGATGGAGGGTGTAATCCATTTTGTTAAAGAGTGGCGCGTTATCAGGTTTGCACACGCATGACTGCAAGGGACGCAGCAGAGGTCGTAACACATTCACCTCGCAACAGCCTATACTTTCCCCACATTCCTACGCCTTCCCCACTGGAATTTCTCATACTTTCATTAACACTGTCTCAAACCTTCCCTACACCCTCCCCTTACCTTCACCTTCCTGACACCCTCAACCCTCATCCTTTCCCCATACCGTATCCACACTCCTTCTCCGTTCCTTCCCATATCTTCCCACTTTTCCTCACTTTTCCTACGTCACTGTATTTCCCAACACTTTACCCACACTTCTACAGTTTCCCCTCACCTAAACCACACAGATGCCTCTTTTCTCCACTTTTTCCAGACTCTTGCTCTTCTTCACACACCTTCCTCACTCTCTTACTTGACACTTTCCCCACACCTTCCCACACCTTTTTCATAATTACAATCCGCAGTCATTTTCCACAAACATCTACAATAAAACACTCTTAGTTTTCACACACCTTCCCCTTACACCAACAGCTTCCACATACACCCACACCTTCTCTAAACCTTCTCCACATACTCCATATATAGAACTTGCCCACTCCTGCCCCACATGTTACACACTCCCCTTCACTCTCCAGTACAATGCTTATGCATTTCCACCCGATTCCCACATAACTCAAACTTTCCTACAGCATCATCACATCCTCCCCATCTCTTTCTCTCCCCCCTCCCCACACATATATATATATATATATATATATATATATATATATATATATATATATATATATATATATATATATATATAAATAACTATATATATATATATATATATATATATATATATATATATATATATATATACAGTATATATATATTGTATATATAACTAAAAAGACGAACAAAAAGCCTCGGACAAGGACTGACCAAAAGGTGACGACCAAGGACCGGAAGAAGGGCATGGTACGGATCGGGACGAGGAATGTAAAGGGTGCGAATGATGAGGTGAAAGAGATTTTTCCAGGTGCTTGAGGGTTCGAAAGTGGATGTATGTGGAGTAACTGAAACTAAATGAAGAGGAGAGAGTGTGAGAGAACCAGAGTATGGATGCGGTATATGTGCAGGAGTAGGTGAGAATGAGAGGGCAAAAGAAGGAGTGTGTATTGTTGTGGGTAAAAGATGGAAGAAGAACATAAGAAAGTATAGATCAATTGGCTCAAGGATTGTGTGGGTAAGACTGAAAGTTAGAATACAAATGTGCGCAATTGTGTGCGTGCATGCGCCAATGCAAGATCGTGCAAGCAGAGTGAGAGAAGAGTTCTGGACAAATGTGGAAGTGTGCATGGAAAGGTTTGGGAGGAATGAGAGAGTGTTTTAGACTGGTGATATGAATGGTAAAGTAGGGACTGTGAAGGTGGATGGAATAGTTGGTGAGTGGGATGTGCATGCTGAGATAGATGAGAATGGCAGTGCGTTAGTGGACACCTGGAGGGGGTTGGTGATAGCCAATACCCTCTTCAGGCACAAAATGATCCACAGGTAAACATGGTGAGTGATGAGAAGGGTGGGTGGTGAACTGAATGAAAGGATGGCAATGATTGATTATGTGTGTGTGGATGAAAGGATGCTAAGATGTGTAATGGATGCAAGAGCTTATAGAGGTTGGGGGGGTGGATTTTCTGACCACTACTTGGTGGTGGCCAGAATCAAGATCCAAGTAAGATGGAGAAATATAAGAACGGTAGGATGGGAGGAAGGAGTAGTTGCTAGGAGAGTGGAAACGTTACAAGAGGATGAGAAAAAGGCAGAATATAAGAGAGAAGTGGAGGACCGATTGGGTAGATATGAATTGGAGCAGATGGGGGACGTGGAAGGTGTGTGCAAGATATTCACAGAAGAAATACGTGCAGCATGTGATGTGGTGTGTGGAGTGAAGAGAAGACGGAGGGGGATGCAAGGAACAGCATGGTGGAATGAAGTGAGACAGGCTGTGGCACAAAAGAAGAAAGCATACAATGAATGGATGAGAAATAGTGGCACGGAAGAAGCTGAGAGGCGGAAGAGTGAGTTATATGTAGAAAGGAAGAGAGAGGTGAAAACATTAGTAAGAGAGAGTAAGAAGAGAGTGGATGAGCAATTTGGAAGGAATTTGAGTGTAAAGTGGAGGGACTGTAAGAAAATGTTCTGGAAAGAGGTGAAGAGAGTAAGACAAGGTGGCAGTAAAGTTAGCAGGGGAGTGAGAGATAAAAATGGCCGATTTCTAGTGGAGAAGGGAGAAAAAGTGAGCAGATGGAGAGAACACTTTATGGAATTGTTGAACATAGAGAATGGAAGTAATGAGCATATCAGTGGCTGGGGAATGGTTAGAAGAAGGGAGGTGACAAGACAGGAAGAAATCAGTAGGATGCAAGTTGTGGAAGCAATGAAGGTCAAATTGGGGAAAGCCCCAGGAATTGATGGAGTGTGTGGTGAAATGCTAAAGCATGAGGGAGAGATAGTAGTAGAATGGATGTGGAAGATGTGCAGATTGGCCTGGGAGGCAGGTAGAGTCCCGGAGGATTGGAAGTCATGTATAATTATTCCCTTGTACAAAGGAAAAGGGGAAAAAGAAGTATGTGGTAATCATAGGGGCATTTGTCTTCTTAGTGTAATAGGAAAAGTGTATGGTAAGATACTTATTGACAGAGTTAGGGAAATAACAGAGGAATTAGTTGGAGAAGAACAGGGAGGCTTCAGGAAGGGAAGAGGTTGTGTAGATCAGATATTGATTCCTAGATCTTTAGTGGAAAAGTTTCTAGAGAAGAGAAAGAAGTTGTATGCGGCCTTCATGGATTTGGAGAAAGCATATGACAGGGTGGATAGACAAGGATTGTGGAAAGTATTACTATGTGGAGAAGATGGGAAGTTGTTGAATGCTGTGAAGAGTATGTATGATGGTGCGAAGGCTGCAGTGCATGTGGATGGTGAACTGAGTGAATTTTTCTCTTTGAAGGTTGGGTTGAAACAGGGATGTGTCATGTCTCCATGGTTGTTCAATCTGTACATGGATGGGGTAATAAAAGAAGTACAAGGTAGGGCAGTGGATGTTGGAGTGACCCTAGTGAGAGAGGGTAGTGTTTGGAAACTCCCTATACTGTTGTTTGCAGATGATACTGTGTTGTTAAGTGATGATGAGGGGCAGCTGCAAGGCCTGGTGGATGAGTTTGGGAGAGTGTGTAAGAAACCGAATCTAAAGGTGAATGTAGGGAAGAGTAAAGTGATGGTCTTTGAGAGAGGTGATGTCAGTGAATGTACAGTGAGGTTGGATGGTTAGGAAATAGAAAATGTGAGTACGTTTAAGTACATGGGGAGTGTGATGAGTAAGGATGGAAG
>NC_137063.1:15021221-15098721 GCF_032717465.1 Coenobita brevimanus
GGTTTACTCAGGATGTCATTCATGGCTGGTACCACCACAGCTTCGATCCTTTTATGAGGCAAAAAAAAAAAAGGAATGTCATCAGTCCTTACGACATGGAGGAAGTGCTACTGTTGGACAACGAACAATCCATCCTCTCTTCACCTAATTCTTCTGCAAGGATGGACGAATCAAGGCTTTGTTCGTGCCAGCCAATACCATAACAATTATCCAGTCTTTGCACCTGGGAGTTATAGTGCAAAATGGTGTCACAGAAACCTCTACTTGCACCAGTGCCTCTTTGTAACTAAGGATAGGATGGACCAGGAAGGCTATGAGGACATCAGATGCAAGAAAACTTAGCAAAATGGCAAGAAATACACCATCAAAGACACCATCCTCAACTGCACAGAGGCGTGGAAGAATGTGTCTCTTGCTACACTGAAGAATGGGTGGTGTAAACTCCTCAGATCCCACAAGACTCCAGCCCTTCTACATGAATTTGAGAGGTTTGAGCCGCCAAAGATAGCACAAATAGCGGCAACTGCAGGGTAGGGGAACCTTGCTGAGGAAGAGCAGCAAAAGTAGCCGGAAAAGGATGCTGGTGTGCCTGTGCTCCAGAACTGCAACAAAACAAGGCAAAGGAGGAAGATGAAGAGGAGGAGGTGGAGGCATCCATCTCTGGCTGTTAATGATGCTGCAGACACAATCCTGACCATCATAGACAGAGTTCGTGGCCTATTGCCTCCAATTATGAGGCCATGCAGCTCATCAGATCGGAGCTGATGTAGCTGCAGCAGCCAGGGAAGATATTGACTAAGCTATCCCAGCTTTTCAAGCCTCTGCCTTCTCCTGCTGCCAAGATGATCTACTGTACACAGAGTCAAAGACCCCCAGACGTGTCTGTAACAACTACAACTTTAGCCACCCTAAACACAAGCTCAGGATCCAGCAGTAGAGCCTCTAGGACCCAAACCCCCAGCACCTCATGACTCTCTATACCAAATGTTACACCAGAGACAACAGAAACCATCTTTACTGACAGTGGCAAATAGTCACAGTTAACTCAGTTTACAGCATTATGAGCACGATGGGAATGTGAGCAGTCTACATCCATCTATACAAGTAAAGTTTACAATGCATGAGCTTGCTATCCTTTTTACTCCAACTTGGCTGTCTCTCTCTCTCTCATGATTACTGAGTTGTAAAAGGCTTTAGTCATACCTTACTGTACTGTTGTTGATAGACATTGCCAAGGGGTTTAATTAGGTGAAGAGAGATATTGTTGGTGTATCGTAGATTAATCGTATGCCCCTAATGCCGGTGGTATAAAATAGGGAGTTATTTAGCTAATTAGGTTGATAGGTCAAAATCAGTGTCGACAAAGTGGTGAGGCGATGGATAGCTCGTTGCCACTCTAGGCTATCCATTCTGGTTATCTCAGTAAGCCACGCCCCTTTCCCCAGCGCCTAACAGTTAACATACGGCTGGCAGGGCTGTAGGATATCACTTGCCGTCTGACCACAAAGATGCTAAAATCTCATAATGACCTTGATCGTGCGAATTAAGAATGTTTTAAGACTTGTAGATCTGCTGTTATTTGTGCTACATTATTTTCGTTTTTACCACTATAATGTCTTGTCTATGGAAATTAATTTCCAAAAGGTAAAGAGAGGCTACAGTAATAATATTGGAGCAAGAATAAGTAGAAGAATAGTTGAAAAATGTTTATACCACTTTTTACTAATCATTGATTTTTACAGCAACTATCGAATCATTTCAAGAATAAAGTAAGAATACTCAGAGAGAAAATTATCATGATTACCATGGTCACTTCAGATTTTATGAAAAGTATGGCAGAGCTGAGGTAGAGAAGTTTTTATGCAAAGATTTCCGAGCGCATCGATTTGTATGATTGTGTGGTGTGCCCTATCACCCCTCCCTCCCATGTCTCTGTGTACAGCAGTCCTCCTCTCTCTCTCTCTCTCTCTCTCTCTCTCTCTCTTGTTGCCAACCATCGCTCAGCGCAACTCAGCCTCAGCCGCCTAAACACCACTGTACGTACATTACGAGAGAGAGAGGGTGGGTGGGTGGAGGACTGTAGTACTCAGAGACAAAGGAGGGAGAAGTGGTAGGGCACACCACCCAAACATACTGTACAGGTCGATGCACTCGCAAATCTTTGCCCCCCCCAAAAAAAAAAAAAAAAAAAAAGAAAATCTACTCAGCTCTGCTGTAATTTTCGTAAAATTTGAAGTGACCATGGTAATCAAGATGTTTTCTCTCTGAAAATTCTTGCCTTATTCTTGAATTCATTCGGTAGTTGCAGTGAAAATCAGTGATAGGTAAAAAGTGGTATAAACATTTTTTAACCATTCTTCTGCTTATTCTTGCTCTAATTTTATTACTGTAGCCTCTCTTTACCTTTTGGAAATTAATTTCCATAGGCAAATCACTAATGAGCATAATGGTGTAAGAGAAAATTATGTAGCACAAATAACTGCAGATCTGCAGGTATTAAAACAGTCTTATATCGCGCGTTGCATGTTGCTACGAGAAGTTAGCAGCTCTGTGGTCAGACGGTGATATCCTACAGCCCTGCTAGCCGTACGATAACTGTTAGGCGCTGGGGGAAGGGGGTGTGGCTTACTGAGATAACCAGAATAGATAGCCTATAGTGTTAGTAACGTTACTGTTGATGATGGGGAAAGAAATTGTAGATGTATTGTGGTTAAGGGTGTGATGATAAGTGTTAATACATTTTTGATAGTATGGGGCAACAGGATCATGTGGATTGACATTCCTAGTGGGAACCTGTGTATGTATCCAGCAGACACTACGTACTGCACAGTGTGATATGAGCTATATACTAGTGCCTGCAATAATTACATATCTATAACTATTACACATGACGTAAATGTTTATGTAAAAATGTCTGCACTAGTCATGAAGCAGTACGTTGACAAAAGTGTGAAATTATGGCCAAGTCAGTAAAAAGGAGGTATAGTTTTCATTTTCTTACTGGAATGGGCTATTTTACTCTTTTATTTTTCATTATGTGCTTGAAATATGGCTTCAAGGGGAGGGGCGGGGAACCATCGTTTATGCCAGATTATTGGCTTTATCGGATCGGGCTTCTCCCAAATTGATTGGGCGTAATGAATGTCTGATGTACAGTATATATATATATATATATATATATATATATATATATATATATATATATATATATATATATATATATATATATATATATATATATATATATACAGAGTGGTGCAAAAGTAGGTTGACATTTACCATTTATTCCAACACAAAAGACACACTTTTAGTGTGTCTTTTGTGTTGGAATATATGGTAAATAGTTGTGTTGGAATAAATGGTAAATAAATAATATTAAACGTTTACATAAGAGTTTTACATAAGACTTTTGCAAACATAATAAAACATAAAAATGTCAACCTACTGTTGCACCACTCTATATATATATATATATATATATATATATATATATATATATATATATATATATATATATATATATATATATATATATATGAGCCTCTGTGGTAGAGTGTGCATTTCGTACACGGGTTAGCCAGGGTTCGCGCCCCGCCAGGGTAATAAACTTTGAAAGTGTTCACCCTGCCACGTACTACATTGGCGGACACAAGGGGTGCTGTGGTTGAGCCAGTGTCGCTTACTATAAAGTATGCTTGCACCCAGTCGGTTTGCGCTGGCCGATTACACTTGGTTCACAGACTACACACGCATCCAAAGCCACTCCAACACGACTTACACTAACAAGCACTTCTCACCCTACATACAATCTCTACCAGACAGCCTAAGCCACTTGGTTGAGATACATTGGCTGTATCGTCTCGACTTCGGTCGGGATAGGCCGGTCCTGCAGTGGATACTCAAACGGCTGCTGCTGCTGATATATATATATATATATATATATATATATATATATATATATATATTTATATATATATATATATATATATAATCATCAGCCGTTGAGGTCCACTGCAGGACCGGCCTATCCCTACAGAAGCAGGGACGATACAGCCAATGTATCTCTACGCAGTGGCTTAGGCTGTCTGGTAGAGACTAAATGTAGGGTGAGAAATGCTTGTGTGTGTGATTGTAGTGTTGTAGTGGCTTTGGATGTGTGTGTAGTCTGTGAACCAAGTGTAATCGGCCCGCCTTAAGCCGACTGGGTGCAAGCATACTAGTATGCAACACTGGTTCGACCACAGCACCCCTTGTGTTTTCCAAAGTATCAAGTGGCTTTGTGAACGCTTCCCAAAGTTTTTACAACTCTGGCGGGAGGCGAACCCGCGCTCACAAGCGTGCAAAATGTACACTCTACCACAGAGGCTCATATATATATATATATATATATATATATATATATATATGTATGTATGTATATATCTATCTATCAAACTTTTTATATATATATATATATATATATATCAAACTTTTATATATATATATATATATATATATATATATATATATATATATATATATATATATGTATCATTTCTCAAACTTGGTGGTATGCATCAACCTTGGTTATCTAGTCATCTAATGTCGGTTCTCCATGATGCTCGATCTATTCAGTCTCTTATCCCTGAGGTCATGCTCAATGACTTCATCTCAGGTCTTTTTCGGCCTACTCCTCGCAACCCTACTGCTAACGTTAACACATCTCACTTTGTCCACCCAATTAACGTATCATCCCCCATCCTCTCCACATGCCCAAACTATCTCATTCTACCTCTTCTCATCACACAACACCAATACATTCTAGTCCCATCATACCTCTCAGCTCTTCCATTGTAAA
Source organism: Coenobita brevimanus (assembly GCF_032717465.1). Classification (NCBI taxonomy): domain Eukaryota; kingdom Metazoa; phylum Arthropoda; class Malacostraca; order Decapoda; family Coenobitidae; genus Coenobita; species Coenobita brevimanus. Next base: position 15,026,059 of record NC_137063.1, read on the forward strand.
CCTAGCCCCCCCAGGCCTCGCACTCAGGGATGCACTGCATTTCCACCTAATCATTGTAATTTCTGTACATTTGAGCTTGCATATATTTTTTAAGTTTTTGTTGATATATATTGTTTAGAAGCGGGATTTGCCAGTTAGGTAATGATGGAGCATTCCCAATGATTCGCGAAGTTTTCTGCTACATGTCAGAGTTGCCAGGTAGCCTGCTATTTGTGAGTGGAGGTATTTTGTAAAGTTATGCATTAAAAATTTATGCTCTGTTTTTTTCTCTATAACGTGTTATTTATGCAGTTGTTAAAGTATGTAATTTGATCTCAGTTTGTATGCTAAATAATCTAGAGTGTTATGCAGTGTAAGAAAACTCTGGAAATTTTGGATGTCTCTGATTTGGTAACTGTAGGTGCTAGAGTACAATGGAATATTCGAGTGTAAGGCAAGCTTATGTAGGGATGAGGAAGGGACTAGAGGAGTTAGTTCAGTGTGTGTTTAGATCAGTGTCAGTTCAGTGTCAGTGCAGTTTGCGAAGATTGTATAGCTCTAGTACTTGTGGAAACAGTGAAGTGAAGTTGGGAAGCATTGAGAGTAATTATTTGGAAGATAAAGACAGTGAACTTAAGAAGCCAGTGTTTATTTACCACACCTGAGCCAAACTTGTTGTTGTACACAGAAAGGCCAACCATAAGAAGAACAACTCCCTAGGCAACATCATATACTGTACTGCTGTTGATGGAGCCTGTGACAGTGTGGGACGAGGATATAACAGTGATGTCAGGAGTGTGGATCTTTAATGATGTGCTGCAGTGAGTTTAACCACCGACATGGAGGCAGGAGGTGTACAGACAAGGCCAAGCTAGGGAGGAGGAGGCATTGCTGGGCACAATGATGAAGCTATTACAAGCACAAACTGTACAACTACAGGCACAGAAGGAAGGACAGAAAGAACTCAAAGAACAGTTACAAGCACAAAGTGTAGGCCACAACTACTGACCCAAAGTGAAGAACAGAAAGAGCTCAGGAATGAAATCAAGTATGAGTTACTACATGCACGAAGTGAACAGCTAGAGGCATTACAGGAGCAAGATATATATATATATATATATATATATATATATATATATATATATATGGAGCCTCTGTGGTAAAGTGTGCATTTTCGTCCACTGAAGAACGAGGGTTCGTCCCCCGCAAGGGTAATAAACTTTGGGAGAGTTTTTCAGGCCACGTACTGCATTGGAGGACGCAAGGGGTGCTGTGGGTGAACCAGTGCCGCATACTGTAAAGTATGCTTGCACCCAGTCGGCTTGCACGGGCTGATTACACTTGGTTCACAGACTACACACACCTCCAAAGCCATTCCAACACAACAATTACACTTACAAGCACATCTCACCCTACATACAATCTCTACCAGACAGCCTAAGCCACTTGGTAGAGATACATTGGCCGTATCGTCCCCACTTCGGTCGGGATAGGCCGGTCCTCAGTGGACACTCAAACAACTGATGATATATATATATATATATATATATATATATATATATATATATATATATATATATATATATTATACAGAGAGAGAGAGAGAGAGAGAAAGGAAACTATGTAAGTTTAGAGATGCACCGTTTATTATGTAACAGACATTTATAAGATAAGAGATGTCAATTATTGTGTACGTGCTACAGTTACAGGAGGTGTATGCTTACGAAAATTATTATCATGTACATTAGCCTTGTAACTGTACTATTTTGGTTTAGTCAACTTTTATTTCATCAAGACAATAGCATTCAACTTAGGAAAGTCCACTCTTGCAGAAGTGAAGTATAAAGCTTATAGTGCTATAGAATGTGCAGGGAGATCCGTGTCTCTGGGTCCAAATCGAAGTCACTGACGTCTCAGGGGAAGGTAAATGGAAACTTGGAATGGTAACCTCCCTTTACTTATAAGATCTTTGCACATCTTATCACAGAACTAGCTTCTTTTCTGTATTTAAATGGTATATAGCATGACTCTTCTAACCTAACTAGAATCTCTTACAAATTTACCTAAACCAGATCATCCAGACGTTTCTGCTAATAGAGTACAAAACAGATGGAAACAGTTACGTTACCACGCTGTTAAATAAAAGTTAACATCTATCTATCTCTATCTATTGCCAGACGCCTCAATCCCGTTTGGGGTGGCCACAAACAAATCGCCTCCAAGTCGCCCTGTCCCCCGCCATTTCACTGCCCTGCTCCCAACTCACACCCCCCTCTCTCATATACCTCTCCACCCCATCCCTCCATCTCATCCTCGGCCTCCCCCTCCCTCTTCCCCCCTCCACCTCACTCACATACACTCTCTTCGTCAGTCTTTCACCCTCCATCCTCTCCACATGGCCAAACCACCTCAGTGTGTTCCTCATAACACTCCCTATCACATCCACATCAACACCACAACGTTCCTTAATATCCTCATTCGTCAGCCTATCTCTCCACGTGACTCCACAGGCTTCTCTTAAATAACTCATTTCCACTGCTCTCACTCTTGACTTGTGTCCTTCCAACAACGTCCAAGCTTCACTTCCGTACTTTAGAGTTGGTATCACAATACTGTCATGTAGTAACTTTTTCACTTCCATGCTCACTTCCCTGTTTCTTATCACTGCTTTCAAAGAACCAGCAACCTTTCTTCCCTGCTGTACCCTTTCAAGCACTTCACCCTCCAAACCTCCATCCTTACTCATCACACTACCCAAGTACTTAAACGTACCCACATTTTCCAATTCCTCACCATCCAACCTCGCTGTACATTCACTGACTTCACCTCTCTCAAAGACCATCACTTTACTCTTCCCTACATTCACCTTCAGATTCCGTTTCTTACACACTCTCCCAAACTCATCCACCAAGCCTTGCAGCTCCCCTTCGTCTTCACTCAACAACACAGTATCATCTGCAAACAACAGTACAGGGAGTTTCCAAACATTATCCTCTCTCACCAGGGCCACTCCAACATCCACTACCCTACCTTGTACCTCTTTTATTACTCCATCCATGTACAGATTGAATAACCACGGAGACATGACACATCCCTGTTTCAACCCAACTTTCAAAGAGAAAAATTCACTTAGTTCGCCATCCACACGCACTGCAGCCATCGCACCATCGTACATACTCTTCACAGCATTCAACAACTTCCCATCTACTCCATATATTCTTAACACTTTCCACAATCCTTGTCTATCCACCCTGTCATATGCTTTCTCCAAATCCATGAAAGCCGCATACAACTTCTTTCCCTTCTCTAGAAACTTTTCCACTAAAGATCTAAGACTGAATATCTGATCTAAACAGCCTCTTCCCTTCCTAAAGCCTCCCTGTTCTTCTCCAACTAATTTCTCTGTTCTTTCTCTAACTCTGTCAATAAGTATCCTGCCATACACTTTTCCTATTATACTAAGAAGACAAATGCCCCTATGATTACCACACACTTCTTTTTCCCCTTTTCCTTTGTACAAGGGAATAATTATACCTGACTTCCAATCCTCCGGGACTCTACTTTCCTCCCAGGCTAATCTGCACATCTTCCACATCCATTCTACTACTATCTCTCCCCCATGCTTCAGCATTTCACCACACACTCCATCAATTCCTGGGGCTTTCCCAGATTTAACTTTCTTCATTGCTTCCACAACTTCTATCCTACTGATTTCTTCCTGTCTTCTCACCTCCCTCCTTCTCCCAGCCATTCCCCAGCCACTTATACTCGCATTACTTCCATCCTGTATGTTTAACAATTCCTTAAAGTGTTCTCTCCATCTGCTTACTTTTTCTCCCTTCTCCACTAGTAATCTACCATTTTTATCTTTCACTCCCCTGCTAACTTCACTTCCACCCTGTCTTACTCTTTTCACCTCTTTCCAGAACATTTTCTTACAGTCCCTCCACTTTACACTCAAATTCCTTCCAAATTCCTCATCCACTCTCTTCTTACTCTCTCTTACTAATCTTTTCACCTCTCTCTTCCTCTCTACATATAACTCTCTCTTCCGCCTCTCAACTTCTTCCACGCCCCTATTTCTCATCCATTCATTGTATGCTTTCTTCTTTTGTGCCACAGCCTGTTTCACCTCTTCAGTCCACCACGCTGTTCCTTGCACCCCCCTCCGTCTTCTCTTCCTTCCACACACCACATCACATGCTGCACATATTTCTTCTGTAAATATGCTACACACACCTTCCACGTCTCCCATCTGCTCCAATTCATATTTGCCCAATCGTTCCTCCACTTCTCTCTTATACTCTGCCTTTTTCTCATCCTCTTGTAACCTTTCCACTCTCCTTAACATAAAAATACAAATTCATAAAATAAGATACAATGCCTTGGAGTACTTCTTACTCTGTCACCAAATAGCTTAAACTAAGTAGAGTGAACTGGTGGGGGCTGGACAAGCTACTGAGTGCCTCTTCCACCTCTAACCACCTTTGATATACCCAAGTAGCCACACCTCCTCTCCCCATGACTTATTGGCATCGGGGCTATTGTATTTACAAGTTGTTTCCTAAAGAGGATGGTCGTAACAAGTCGTTCTTGCTAGGGACAGTTACAGCATTCTGTGAGGAGTGGTCCTCCTCAGATTCCACCAATCATCATCTGGGTCAAGCTCTGCCTCCTTTTTCCTCTTGTAACTTAAGATGAGTTGACATCCCAGATAAAGGTTTTCCTCCTCAGATTCCACCAATCATCATCTGGGTCAAGCTCTGCCTCCTTTTTCCTCTTGTAACTTAAGATGAGTTGACATCCCAGATAAAGGTTTTTCACTTACAGTATCATCATCGAGAAGGTGACCTCTGGACAGGGTCACAGCTAAGCAAATACACATAGCCTTGCAACTTGAGCTAGAGGTCAGCTGAGATACATCGTGGCTAGAATAAACACACCGCTGCTGGTGCCTCAGATTAGTGGGCAGTGATAGTGGACTGGTGACATTTCCCTTCCTGAAGAAAGTAGCATCACGGGCAAATCTTATGTGCATATCACAAAGTTAAATCCTAGACAAACAGTCTGCCTAAACATTCCTATAACTCCTGATATGGTAAACATTCAGGGTATACTCTTTGGGAACTAGAGCCCAGCAGGTTAACCATTGATTCTTATCTCCAAATTTTGGTAGAAACTTGGGTGGTGATCTGCATACACAATAATAGGGACTGAATCTGGACTGAGAAATGTTGCAAGGCAAGCCACTCACTCGATGTAGTGCTGCTCTCGGGTGCCTGCCCTATCCTTTCTTCCTTCCTTCCTCGTCAGTCTTTCTTTCCTTCATTCTTTCCTCTTCTGCCTGCGGGTGACTTTACACTAACTCTTCTGCCTTTCTTTCCTTCATTCTTTCTTCTTCCTTTTGCCTCTGGGTGATTCTACAGTGAGTGACAAGCCAAATGGTTTCCTGTACACCAGGAAACCATTTACTGCACTGGGTGGTAACCATATAACCAAATTATTGCGCCTGGTGGTTTATTGGTTAATTAACGCCCTCCAATCGGATTAAGCCTGTGTAGGTTTATATCCAAGAGGTGATTGGAGTTCATTTGTCACTCAGGGATAAGTGAGGCTGATTACTCTCAACTTAAATGTCAGGACCAACTTGCCTAGCCCCAGGCTCCAACGTTTCTCATGTGGTAACGTAGGATTGGATGATGGATGGATAGATGGAGCTCTTTTTCAGCAGTGGAATAAATCTGAGCAACATTAAAGTTCTTGCTAAAATAACAAACAGGTAATTCAATGCCATGATCATTATCTTAACAGGACTGCACTGGTATCAAGACCCTGAGCATCAACAACTAATTTAAAAGGTTTACATAAAATTAGGGTTCAGAGCATAGGCTGAATAGACAGAATCGCCTTAACTTTTGAAATGCCACTTCACATTTTTCCTTACATTCATATTTGGTCGTTTCTTTAGCATATCTGTAAGGATAGCTACAATATCAGAGAAATTCAAACAAACCTACGATAATAACCCACCATATTCAGGAATCTCTGCACTTCCTGCTTGAAGTTACCTTTGGGATTAGGTGGAATTACTTTATCCAGTTTTACCATGTAGGTTAAGTACTGAACCTGGGCTTTTAGAACGTTGCACTTTGCTTGGCTGATTAGTAGGCTAGCATACGACAGTCTCTGCAGCAGGGCTTCTAGGTGAGTTAGATGTTCCTCCCAGGAGTTGTTGAATATGACCAAACATCAGTGTACTTGACACATCCAATGGTATCACTAGCATCTTTGTTCTTTAGTCTCTGGAACCTGTCTGGAACACTCTTCATACGATATGCCATGACTTTGCATTTGTAAATACGACCACCAACCATGAAACTGGAAATTTCTTTTGCTCATTTTGTAAGTGGGGTATGCCCATATTTCTTCTGTAAATCAGTTCTGGTAATGGACTGTGCACTGTCTATAATGTTCATGCATTCTCCCACTTTACTGTAGGAAGTGGGCAGTGTTAGAGAATTGCTCCTACGATTGGTCCCACTGGGTTTCGGTACTAAGGTGACGAAGGAGTACCACTCGCGTTGGTATGGCTCAGTCAACTCCTGCTGCAACATAACGGCCAGTTCGTGCTGGAGAATGGATTGCTTTTGCAGACTTGCACGGTAGGGGGGTTGCATCACAGGACAGGTGTCTCCAACATCTACACTGTACGGTGTTTCATCTGTTAGGACAGTTAGGTCAGCACATTGTTCAGCTGTTAAGTGAAAGAGTTTACCAGTTAACTCCTCCAACCCTCCTGGTTCTCTCTCCAACCGGAATTCTGGATCAACGTCAAGGGGAAGATCTGCTTATCCACCGTCTTGGTAGCTGACACCATACATGCAGCACTAGGGGATTCTGCATCCTCTCGCTCATAGTACTCCGTCAGTATGTTCATATGGCACAACCTTTCCTGCTTCCTTCGGTCTTGGGTGTGAGTGATGTGATTTACATCACCTACACTCCTCTGCTACAAAACGGCCTGTGAATCTTGCCTACAAAGGCTGTTTCCAAACATGGAGCAATATTAACAATATGTCTCCTGGGCAAAACACTACTCCTAGCCTGCTTGCTTTTATCATACCAACTGTTCACCTTCCTTTGAGAGGACTCCAAGTTTGGCTTAACTAGTTCTAAACTACAGTAGTAGCTAGTCTTTCTTTCAAGTGTGTTACACAGGTTAACAGATTAACATGACCATCATCATTGACCTATTGTTCCATGATCAGCAGGACCTCTCACATCGTGACCAAAAATTATGTTATAAGGGGAGTAGCATAACGACTCATTTAATATCTTTCTAGTTACAAATACTGTAATCTATAGGGGAGATGATATCTCTTCAGCACTTCACGACTTTGAGAATGATAGGCTTAGGAGATGATCTGGGGGATCACTAACTTCTTGAGGGTTTGTCTGAATGATTTTGACATAAAATTGTTGCCCTGATCTTACTGCACCTCTTTGGGAAGACCAAATCTAGTAAAAAAAAAAAATAATCATCTCTGAAATGTTGTCCAAGAGAATGGCTTCAGGATACTTAGAGGCCATGCCTAACATGGTGAGAATATACTGGTTGCGTGATGAAGTTCTTGGAAGAGAGCCAACAATTTCAGCAAGTGATTCGAGTGAATAGGGCATAAAAGACAGGAAGATAAACCAACAGACGGTTCCACAGGTCTAGGATTGCTACTCTTACCAGCCAGCTGGCAGGTTTGGCATGACCTACAACACCAGAAAAGGCCCAGAGAATTCCAGCCCAGTAGAAATGTGACTAGATGCGAGACAGGGTCTTCCTTCCTGCCAAAGTAGTGTCCTTAAAACTGCAATAATTTTTTGCTTCCATACTTTCAAAACAACGACTTGAATTTCTCTCATTCATCATGAGCAGCATGGGGTTCCTCCACCAATGCATCATCGTGAGCAGCATGGGGTTTCTCCACCAATGCATCAACACATCATTTGCTCTCAGGTAGTAACATTCAAACCATTCAGCCTCATATTCTTCCTCATTTACTACTGAGTTCATCAAAGCTGCGGTCTCTGGATCAGAACTTTGCACCACAACCAGCCCTAGATTTGCATTACTCTGTGGGGAGCCCTTAACCTCAGAGCCATTCAACTGGGCAAAGAAAATATCAGCAATAGAAATATCATCTGGCACCTCATTACTTTTAGGAGTGTCATTCTCTTGACGGAATTTTTTCATTATGGCTCTAGTTAGAGCACAAGCATGGAACAGTGTAGGGGATTTTACCTCCAGTGCTTTTGTCCTATCCTCACCTATGGGACTTTGTGTCACACAGGGAACTACACTCACTTGTCCTCCTCCCAAGTTATTACCCAAAAGGAAAGTGACCCTTTTCACAGGTAAATGGGTCAAGACGCCCACATATACCAGAATATGTATAACTGATTTAACTAATTCTGACTGGAGCTTCACTTCAAGCATAGGGACAGACACATACTCAGCTATTCCCTGCAATAAGACACATTCATCAGATTCGGATACATCTATTGTCACATTCAGTGTAAGAGACTGTGAAGCACCTGTGTCTTGGAGCATAGTACCCCCTCTAGTATTTTTACCATCAGTTGACACTAGTCGTTTAGAAATGAATCTAGCAAACAGGTTGTGTTGGGGAGGGGGAATTAAGGGAGAATGTTTTGATGCGGTCATATTACTACCCGAGTCCCACTAGTGTACAATGACAGCTTTAAATGAGTATGACTGTCAACAACTGATTGCTTTATTCTGGTCATAACGTCACTAGACACCTGGTTAGGATGTGTCTGACTACCATTCAGTCTGTCATTTGGTGGCTGCTCACTTTCAGTATTAGCAGTCCCCAAGTATGTATCTGAGCAATAGATTTCGCTCTGCGATTTCTTCTCATCTTCTTCCAGCACTCTTACTCAATATGACTCTTCCCATTACAAAACCGGCCTGTCTTAAATGTTTTTACTGACTCTTTAGCAACAATGTCTCCATTCTCTTTGGTGGAACTAACATGGTTTGGGGTTACAGTTTTCCTAGTAGTGTCATCTGATTTCACCTAAGTGTTTTGCCAGAAGGTGGGTTAACAGAATGAATTTGGTCCATCTTCCTATATCTATCAAGTGAATAAGGCCTAGAGCCATACTTGTGGATAAGACTATACTTATCTGCCATAACAGCTCCCTCAGTAAGGTTATCCACCTCTTTCTCAACTAGGTGAGTGGCAAGATCCTTGAAAACATTCCTAGTGAAGTTCTATAAGATCTTCTCTCAACTTGGTAAAGTCCTTGTTACTTTTAATTTAAATTCAGCCATGGATCATATATGTCTTGAAGCACACTAGCATAGTCTACATAGATATGACATTTTTGTTTGCAAGTGATTCAACGCTTCAGGATGTAGGTTCCTCGTACAAATTCATAAGCCTTAAGAATTGCATCTTTTACTACCTCATAATTAGCCCAGTGGTTAACTGGTAAAGCAATATAGGCCTCCTTTGCCTTACCCTTAAGTACTATATGCAGTAACATGGATCAAGAGTCCATAGGCCCATAAAGACTATCTGTCACCTTCTCTAACATATGGAAGTATTTGGTACCCTCTTACTCACTAAAGAAAGGGACGAACTTAGTGTTTTTGACAACATCAAAAGAGTCACTAGCAGAGGCGCCTGAAGGACTAGATGAACCACCAAGCTGCCTCAGTCTGTGATCGTGATCTAGGTCAAGCTGTTTCTCAGGTAACTGAAGTTGCATCATTTGCAAATGAATTCTTGGATAATTCAAGGTGTGCATTTCCCCTAGTATTGGAGGTAATGAAATCTACACCCTGGGCGGTAACAATGTAAATTGGTTCTCACTCCAAAAGCTCGGGTTTCTGAATGTCTCCATCACTGTGAACATTTATTTTTTTGTTATTTGCTCCCTAAACTCAAAACCAGGTTGGGTAGGATCAGCCTTAACATCTTCACATACCCTAAACACTGTTTTCTGAACCAGGCTAAGTAAATTAGATTCATTAATGTTAATGAGAAATCTCTTGTATAAAACATGAACAACCAGCTTCAGCTCAGATTTTCCACATCAGACTGTCTAGGTTTAGTTTACAAAAATGCCCTTATTTCATCATAACTCGTCAGTACCTTACTGATACTTAGGTAATTAGGTTCAGAGCAAAGTCACTGTTCAGTACTGGGAAAGGTCGCCATTTTATTAGTGTTACGAACCGTACAGAGAGATTTCTGTCTCCAAGGGTCTATATCAGAGTCAATGAAGTCTCTAGGTAAGGTAAAGGGATACTTGGACAAATGACTTTCCTTTACTTGTAGGATCTTTGCACAGCTCAACACCGAAGTTGATTCTTTATATATTAAACATGTGCACAGTGGGACGCTAACCAAACCTGACTCACATACAAACTTACTCGAACAAGATCAGACATTTCTGCCAATAGAGTACACAATGAATGGGAACAGTTACGTTACCTGGTTGCTATATACAAGTTGACATAAAACAGAAATTCATTGATGTGGACCTATGGTGTTTACTCAGTTTCCTCTTCCTCTTTTCATTTTCATTTTCAGCAGTAACACTAAAATTCATCATCTGTTCGGCAGGCACAGTCAGCACTGATCTACGATGCAGTAAGGGTGGTTGCTGAGGCGCTGACCAGACTGAAGCGCAAGGGTGTAGACACGTTGGGAGAGTCTGCTGGTCTGGGTGAGCCTGGGATCATCAGCTGCGACAGCAATGATAGTGAGCAGAGCATCTGGGAGCACGGCGAGAAGATTACCAGGCAACTGAGGAAAGTGAGTGGAAAAATACTTGAGGAATAGATTGTTGTTGTTATACATATTAGGCTGCTAGATGGTAGAAATAGTTGCTACTCTAGGTATATTATGGTGTCAGAGTGGAGAAAAGAATTGTAATGTGGATGCTTAGGATGCCAGAATGGGCGATTAGGTTGTTCCTGTGGATATTTTAGTGTACCAGACTGCATAAAACATTTATCTGTAGATATGTAAAGGTGCCAGGGTGAATAGCTAACAGCCAAAATCAATAAAAAGCTGCTTAGTTAGTCGAATGAATGCTAAAGCAGAAAACAGTAAGAAAATGAATAAATAGGATTAAACGTTACAGTATTAGGATCCAAAGTATGGGTAACTGTTGGGATAGATTTTCAGGACGGAGATTCGGGTGCCAATAATCAAGAACTGGAAGGACTGAATTATAGAATTACGATTTTGGATGCCAGAACGAGAATTTTGTTGCCAAAGTGGAGTATCACTGTGTGTTGGTATGGTGGTGGGATGTACATGTAGGAACATAATTGTGTTCATTGTGTCTCCTCGGATGGGTGAGCCTAGGATCAGCAGCTGCCTCGGTTATAACAGTGATCAGAGCGTCTGCGAGCTTGGCAAGATCACCAGACGCTTGAAGAAGGTGGCTCTGGGTTTACGGTGTTAGGGAGAAATATTAAGGGGTCAGTGTAATATATTTGGGTGCCATGGTGAAGTAATAGTGTCCTAGAGTGGAATATTGCTGTGCTGCGGTAGAGCATCAAGGTTGCAACATGGACTTTGAGAAAGACTGCTAAGACTGAATAAAAGATGATAAGTTCATTAGGCACATAAAGGTAGGTGAAGAGTTTACGTGGCATCGTATAGAGGTTAGGGTGCCAGTGTGGTGAAACAAGGTCCTAGGATAATGGGGTGTTCAGAGTGCAGAGCTTTTGGGGTGGGAAGATAACACCTGGTACTTTAGCACTGTGGGCACAGAATCAGAGTTGCCGTTTAGAGGTACCAGGATGTCTGTGAGGAAAGTTGGTGCTCTTTGGTGTAGCATTAGGCTGTCAAGAGTACAGAGCACCAGGATGGAGTGTCAGTGTTTTCACTGTTATCATTGTGATGACGTATTATATACTCAGTTCTTGCAACCGTCAGACGATTCTATGTAGCATGGGACTGAGGTTTCGAACTCGAAGTGATAGATTTAGCTTTAATTAACCATTCACTGTTAGAGATCTGTCCTAAGTGGAATAAGCTGCCTGCCGATAACAAGAATAAGATAAAAAGTATGTCATTACACTGAAAGGACTAAGGAAAGATAATTAGAGTGCCAGGATGCATTATAACTCCGTCAGTAACATTTATTTTTAGTTTACTCTTGCTGGTAAAAGACTAAAAGACTGTTTAAGTCACCATATGAGAGCACCCTGATGGTGAAGGGGTTGTTGAATGTTATCGTCAATCACTTCAGTGCGGCAAATCATCCAATACACTATAAAATCGTCTCGAAATAACGAGAAAACATTTCTATCTATCTATATAGATAGATAGATATAGATATATACACACACAGAAGCCGGTAGGCGATGATATATATACACTAGAGAGAGAGAGAGAGAGAGAGAGGTACACACACACACACACACACACACACACACACACACACACACACACACACACACACACACACACACACACACACACACACACACACACACAAGCCGATGGGCGATGATGGCCAGCTCTAAGCAGACCAAGCTTAATCGGAAACCAGAAGTGAGTTTCGGCATGTAAAGTCACTTCCTGTATGGCGGTACTGAAGGACAACATCCCACCCAAGAATCATGGCTCTGGGTCAGTAACCTTTGGTTTTACTGGCATTTCGCGTGAAGCTAGTCACGATTTTTGCCACTTTCCGCTGAAGTGCATTTGTTGACACTTGACCCCTAACATGGCGGATATGGGTCATGGATTTACGAAGCACAGTTGTAGTACTCATTAACCTAATTCAGCACCCATCCATCTTGACTATGGTGCATGACTTTTGCAGTTTTGCCCCCTCTGTCCCCGCCCCCTAAGTCTCGAGTCCTGAGTCTCCGCTAATCCTTTCCACCCTCGCTATGGAAAGCACAGCCGATGTCGTCATTGTGGAGTGTCAGAACATAACAGATGTAAAGAATTCAGGGTGAAGGGGTCATTCACTTAATGCGTTCGCAATGTGTCCGGCTTCTTTTGACCCCCTTCCCCCTCCCATTTGCACAATTTTGTAAAAGAGTTTAGTAAAGTACTAGCGTTCTCACTAGTCACGACCCCCTCCCGCCTCCCTGGCTGCGATCATAATAAATGAATGCCTCTTACAGTATCATGTTAAAATTTTTTTGACAAATTATTCTCAAAGGTCCACAGGTTAAAGTTCGAATATAACTGAGAAACAACTGCAATTTTTAGCTTAATATATATTATTTTTTTATCTGTAATAAATAATTGAATGAAATTTATGAATAAAATATCACTCATGAACAGGGAAAAACTATGTAAGCAAGAATCATCGCCCTGGCTTAACTCCAAGATGCCAGGGGTTTTCCGATGTTGCACGCTCCTCCCTACAGGGAATATCCATGACGGAAAAAAAATACTCCTACAAACCCTAATATCCGCCAAACTATAACAGTTAGAGGAAAAATTAAAGGTACATAAGAATCAACGACTCTTCCTCATTCAAATGAAGTATCCCCCTCATCTCCAGGTGGTTCCGTCAATGAGTAAGGATTTGATAAAGTTCAAAGGGTGGGGGGAAGATGCTTGCGGCAATACACGTCAACCGGCATTGCTCTGCACCCAAAATTGTGACAGCTATACACGTCTACCGGCGGTTAGGGGTTAATAATTTTCAGAGACTTTGCATTTCATCAGAGGAAAGTCATAATCTTAGCTCTTTTCATATTTTCTCCACCTGATGACCTTTGACCCTTGACCTGGTGGATGTCATTTATGTATGAAACACAGCTGTAGTACTCATTAATGTCTCCAGTGCAACGTTCCACCCAAAATCATGGCTCTGGCTTAATAATCTTCAAAGGCTTAGCGTTTCACGCGAACATAGTTGAGATTTTAGCTATTTTCAGTGTTTTTGCATTTGATGGCCTTTGACCCCTGACCTGGCTAATGTAGTACATAGGTGTACAATTGAAAGTTGTAGTATTAGTCAGTGTCTATGAGCCTGCAAAGTTTCATTCAATCCTGTAGAGCCATTGGGGAACTATAGGGGCATTTTTGAAAACCCAGTACTACTTGCTAGGGACGATGAGGCCAGTCTTCACAGGGTTGCCACTCAAAAACTAGAGGAGAGAGGGAGGAAAATATTGGCACATTTCCAATAGGGAATGGCCTCAAGACTATGTCTTAAGAAGGCAGAGCTTTCTACGTCCATTAGTGATGTTTAGATTGCTCAAAACGTGAAAAGTACGAAAAAAGCGGTTTTTCGGCAGTTGCTAGCAACCAAAACCTTCCGGACACAACTAGATCATAGGCGAGTCATTGTGTCCAAGTTTGGTGGGAGTCGGTTTATTCGGAAGGGTGGAAGTACCTGCCACAATTAAAAAAGACAAGAAAGACCAAATGAAAGAAATAAAGCAAGAAAACGAGACTAGCAATAATAGACCAGGTGCCCAGAGGGGTAAGCCTAGGTGGAAAGGAACAGCACCATATACACATGGACAATAACCACTTCTTGAGGTTTCCTTTCTCAGTTACAGATCACATATAAAATACTCCTATCAATTATCTAAACATTTCTCTGAGTTTATAATCTTGGTGAAAGTACACAAAATAGTAAAACAAATCATAGTTTTCTTTCTTAGCAGACTCATAAAAAAGAATTTTGTATATTGTATCTGCTGAAGCTTTCTTTCTGATACAGAATACATGAAATAGTCCAATCGGTTATCTAAAAATATCTTCTGAGAAGTGAAAGCACACACAAAAAAAGAAAAGTAAATTGTGAGTTTCCTTTTTCAGCAGCACCACATACACATGGATATTTCTGTACCACATCATCTGTTTCTGACAAGGTTTCCTTTCTCAGTAACACATCAAAGAGGCCTACGAGTTAAATAAAAACTAATGTCCTATTGGTTAGTGACCTCAGTTAAAGCACAAAAGTTCTGGCCATGTTTGATTTCTAGATTAGGTTTACATATATTAAAGTTTTACAGTATTATTCTATAGGGAGGATATTATCATGGAACTAAATAAGACAGTTTTCACACTGTTTGGATGTTAACCTGCCCCATCACGACGTTTTCTGGGCAGTGGTACGCTCCAGTCCCAACATTTTTGAACGTTTTTTTTTTTTTTTTTGCTCAAACATCCGCTTTTGGTGAGAAACATCGAAAATTCATAGAGAAATCGCTCACCTGAGGTTTAAAATACTCGATCTAGGTACGAGTACCTCCTTACCTGACTGGGTTTTCTAACAGGCTGGCACCAAAGAAAATGAGTTCTATGGGAAGGTAACTATTTTATCCACTCATAAACAGTTTTTATTTATTTATTTGGTACGAATTTATATGTAGTACAAGAGTATATTGGTTTTCAAACAGTAATATAGGCATTATAAGCATTGTTTCACTCACTAACTCATCACCATTCATGACCTTTTTTTTCCCACATTACCTGATCATCATTTCTGACTTTCTTCCTCTAATGCTATGTAAACTTTGTCCTCCACATTGTCATCGACTGGGGAATCACTGTGGCCCTGAATGTCTTTATTGGCCAGGTCACTGGTAACAAGTGAATTGCGGAGACAATGGCGTGCAGGGGGAGGGGAGAGGTTATGCGGTGTAAGGCATTGTCCCTGCTTGGCATCTTGTAGAGGAATAGAGGAAGGTGTCCCGTGTATACGTGCCAAAAATCACTCGCAAAATCACTCGCGAAAATTGAAAATTGTGCAAATTAGGGACCTTGCAATGTTGCCGCGTTAATTCACGTCTCCGAGATATGAGTGCACATCATGTGAGGACGTGAATTCACGTCTCCGGGACGCGGCGGGTTAAAGGCTAAAGAAAACTCAATGAAAGTGAATGAAAAGTGATATTTATACAGTACTGTGGAGCTCATGAATAGCCAAAGCTCAGCTAGATGGTCAACCGTAGTCATTCAGTCAACCGTAAAACCCCCATCTTCCTCCTGTGAGTCTGAGTCTTACAGTAACTCCACGCCTCACCATGTGAATCACACACTAGTTCATCAATACTTTCTCCTTCCAACTCAGGGTTGCTGTCATCTTTGGTCTCCATGTCCTCTGCATTGTCACTGCCATCCGTAAACAAACTGTCTGGTATGGCTGGTCCTTCAAACCAGATTGGCTTCAGGAAGTTGTAATCCATAGACAAGAGAAAGAACACTCTTGAAAGATTAGAACAAAATTTTTGTGCTTCACTGACATCATAAACTCAGAGAAGATAGTTCAGGGGTAATTTTCTATGTTAGCAGTCACTACGAAAGAAAGCCTGGGAATAAACAACACCTGTCAGTTTTATGTGGTGCTGAAAACTCTGGTTTAATATTGTTAAGAAGGGGGATTTGCCAGTTAGGTAGTCTCGTACCTTCGAGACGTTTCTGGTACCGTAATTTTCGGTACGAGTCGTCAGAGTTGCCAGTTTGCCTGGTGTTTGTGAGCGTAGTTATTTCGTAAGTTAAACATTCATTTATTTTTGTGCTCTTTTTCTTTATAATGTTTTATTTAAGTAATTGCTTGTTAAATTATGTAATTTAAGTTCGTATGCTTAATGATTTAGAGTGTTATGTAATGTAAGACAACTCTAGAATGTTTTGATGTCTTGTAGTTGGTAACTGTTGTTGCAAGGGGCTGATGCAAGACAGTATGTCCTAGAGTGTGGGAGAAGTACCGTAGAAGTTTCGAGAGTAATGCAAGCTTATATAAGATGGGGTAGTGATTATTACAAGTTTTGTCGGGTGTCAAGTCAGTTTGAGTGAAGTGCAGTCAGTTTTGGTTTAGTGCAGTGTCAGTGTCAGTGAAGGTTGTATATTTTTGGTACTTGTGAAAACAGTGGCAAACAGTGACGGGTTATTGAAGTTTGTATATCAGTAGAACTTGAGAAGACAGTGAAGTGTATTAAGTGTCAGTGAAGATTATTTTCAGTACTTGTGTAGTAAGTGAAGTGTTAGCAAGCATTAAGTGTACTAACTGTGAAGTGTTGTTAAACATTAAGTGTAACTGCAATCTATAAAGTGTGTATAGCTCCAATGCTTGTGAGAACAGTGAAGTTGAAAAGCATTAAGTGGAATTATTTGGAAAATAAAGACAGTGAACTTTAAGGAGCCAGTGTTTATTTTCGCCTCAGCTAATTTTGTGTACTGCGCACCTAAAGGCTGACCATAAGAACAGCTCACTGGGCAACATCCTTCCTGTACTGTACTACTGCTGTTGGAGCCTGTGGCAGTGTGGGGACTGGGACGTAACACTGGTGTCAGGAGTGTGGATTATTATTTCAGAGCTGTATTGAGTCTAATCTTCGACATGGAGCAAGAAGATATCCAAACAAGAGGCCGAGGAGGGCAGGAAGACAGTGTGACATTGGCTGCAATCATGAAGCTATTAGAAGACGAAGTGTCCAACTGCTGGCAATGATTGAAGGAAAGAACTCAAAGAACTAATAGAGGCACGAACTCTACTAGTGAAGGCACAAAGGGAACAACTAGAGGGACAATGTGAAGAACAAAAAGAGCGATATGAGCAACTTCAAGAGGCATCAGAGGAACAACAGAAGAAAGTACAACCGAGGATGCAAGGGCAGCTAGGTGCATTCATGGGGGAAATCAAGGAATAACAGCAACAGCTTAATGAGGAAGTAGATGCTGAGCTAGAGCAGCAGAAGTATGAGGTAAGCAATACTGTGACAGAGTGTAAACAGCATGTAGATGAACAATTGAAGACAGTTAATGAGGAAATAGTGATGGAGTGCAAACAGCATGTGGAAAACCAGCTGAAGATTAGCGAGGGAATAGTGACAGAGTGCAGACAGCATGTGGACAACCAGCTGAAGATTAGTGAGAGAATAGTGGCGGAGTGCAGACAGCATGTAGACGACCAGTTGAAGTCAATTAGTGAGGAAATAGTGATGGAGTGCAGACAACATGTAGATAACCAGTTGAAGCATGTAGTCAATCATGAGAAGATAATTAGTGAGAAATTTGAGGCTGTAGAGAAATATTGCACTGCTGAGCCTCAGGTTAGTGTACAGGGAGCATATGAAGGGAATGGACAGTGTATGGTGAATCTTGATGGATCCCGGGCATCTGAAGATGGCATTACAGGGCTGAATAATCAGAATGCAGAAGTTGTAAGTCCTCGACTTAATTATGATGCCTCAGTTATTAGACCCCAAACCAGTGTAGTGCATGGCTATAATGGGGATCCAGTTAAGAAGAAACCTCAAGAAAGTGATGGTAGTGTATCTTGGGAAGCTGACCGTGCACAGTTTGAGTTACTTGCAGATCAGAATGGTTGGGATGATAAGAGGAAGGGTGCAGAAGACCCACCACTGAAGAAATGCAAGAGAACCTTGATGAATAGTGTGCGAGAAGACAGGACAGATGACATGCAGCATAGTAGGAATGGGAATCATAGGAAGAAATGCAGCTGTACTGTAGTGACGGGGCCGGCGTCGGATGAAGAAGACCTCGGGAGGATGCAGATGGAGGGTGCAGATTTACAACCTGTGCTGGAGTGGCTGCAGCAGAGTGCAGTGCGACCATCATGGGGAGATTTCCAGGTTGGGCCCTGCGACCAAAAGCTGCTGGAGTCAGTGGGTCCTTCTTCGTTGCAACTGACTACTGGAGCGTCAGTGGGAGACGCCCAGTGGCCTCAGCGAGTGTTGGCAACTGGTGGTTCTGAAGAAGATGAGGTCCAAGATCTTGGATGAGTCCCATAACCAGATCACTAGTGGGCACCTGGGAGTGAAGACAATCCCAAGCCGGCTGCAACACAAGTTCTACTGGATTGCCAAGCGTCAGGATGTTGAAGAGTGGTGTCGGACCTGTGATGTTTGCTGTGTCAAGAAGAGGACCAAGACCTTCCTGGAGGAGGGGACTGTGCGGAAGAGCAAGGACATCATCAGAAGCGGCATAGAAGACCTGATAAGTTGAAAGATTATCTTGTGTATAGTTAGATGTTTTTTTTTAAGATTATGGTTTATGTTTGTGTATATTGTGTAGTTTTGTCGGGACGACAAAGAACTAGGAATGGGGTAGTGTTATGAAGGGGGACTTGCCAGTTAGGTAGTCTCGTACCTTCGAGACGTTTCTGGTACCGTAAGTTTCGGTACGAGTCGTCAGAGTTGCCAGTTTGCCTGGTGTTTGTGAGCGTAGTTATTTCGTAAGTTAAACATTCATTTATTTTTGTGCTCTTTTTCTTTATAATGTTTTATTTAAGTAATTGTTTGTTAAATTATGTAATTTAAGTTCGTATGCTTAATGATTTAGAGTGTTATGTAATGTAAGACAACTCTAGAATGATCTGATGTCTCGTAGTTGGTAACTGTTGTTGCTATGGGCTGATGCAAGACAGTATGTCCTAGAATGTTGGAGAAGTAGAAGTTTCGAGAGTAATGCAAGCTTATATAAGATGGGGTAGTGATTATTACAAGTTTAGTCGGGTGTCAAGTCAGTTTGAGTGAAGTGCAGTCAGTTTTGGTTTAGTGCAGTGTCAGTGTCAGTGAAGGTTGTATATTTTTGGTACTTGTGAAAACAGTGGCAAACAGTGACGGGTTATTGAAGTTTGTATATCAGTGGAACTTGAGAAGACAGTGAAGTGTATTAAGTGTCAGTGAAGATTATTTTCAGTACTTGTGTAATAAGAAGTGTTAGCAAGCATTAAGTGTACTAACTGTGAAGTGTTGTTAAACATTGAGTGTAACTGCAATCTATAAAGTGTGTATAGCT
Organism: Coenobita brevimanus; assembly: GCF_032717465.1. Lineage (NCBI taxonomy): Eukaryota > Metazoa > Arthropoda > Malacostraca > Decapoda > Coenobitidae > Coenobita > Coenobita brevimanus. Next base: position 15,045,828 of record NC_137063.1, read on the forward strand.
CCAGTGCTTGTGAGAACAATGAAGTTGAAAAGCATTAAGTGGAATTATTTGGAAAATAAAGACAATGAACTTTAAGGAGCCAGTGTTTATTTTCGCCTCAGCTGATCTTGTGTACTGCACACCTAAAGGCTGACCATAAGAAGAACAGCTCACTGGGCAACGTCCTTCCTGTACTGTACTACTGCTGTTGGAGCCTGTGGCAGTGTGGGGACTGGGACGTAACAATATGTAATGTATTTTTTGTTTTTACTGAGATCATAAACTATGAGGACATACATTTTATAAGAGAATGTTTTTATATTTCTGTGTTAGCTCTAATTACGAAAAAATACCTAGGAATATACAATACATATCCACTTGCATGTGGTGCTCCTGAGAAAGAAAATTCAGGTTACGCCACCATCTAATCTAGTTCAATATTTCGGGTAGAGAATTTGAGGGTCTGGCAGCACACCCACTGAAAAAGTCTGGCAGTGGCCATTCATGATACCTGGTACAATGCCGAACATTTTCCAACAGGTTTCATGTGGTTTCTCACCAGCTGGTCTAGCTCAATTTGAGGGGTTGGTGTATTTATTGGGGTCTGGCAGATACACATCACCACTGAAAAAGTCTGGCAGCAGCCATGCATGTTACCTGGTGCGTGCTGAACATTTTCCAGTGGGTTTCATGTGGTTTCTCCACTAGCTGATCTAGCTCAGTTTGGGAGGATGGGGTATTTAGGGGAGGTCTAGCAGGTACACCCCACTACTGAAAAAGTATGGCAGTGGCCATTTTTTGATATCTGACACTATGCTGAACATTTTCCATAAGGTTTCATCAGGTTCCTTCACCAGCTGATCTAGCTCAGTTTGGGGGGTGGAATATTTAGGAGGGTCTGGTAAGCATGCCCCACCACTGAAAAGACTGGCAGTGGCCGTTCATGATACCTGGGCTATGGTGAACTTTTTCCAGAAGGTTTCATCAGTTTGCTCCACCAACTGATCTAGCTCAATTTTAGGTGTGGGGTTATCCAGGTCTGGAAGGCACACCCCACTACTGAAATATTCTGGCAGTGGCCATTCACAATACCTGGGACTGTGTCGAACATTTTCCAATAGGTTTCATCAGGTTACTTTACTACCGTAAGATGGGGTAACTGGGCACCATTTTTACCTCTTTTTTGTCAATAATATCGAAATGTGCAGGAATTTGGAAAAGTTAAAATTGTTAAAAAAAAAAAACTAATTTAGGGATATCTTTTGGAACCAGACACATACTTAAGGATACGAAAACAACTTACTTAGAAATAAAAAAAAAGTGGGTGCCTGTTTACCCCATACGATGGGGCAACCGGGCACACAGACCTTTTTATTACTGTATGAAGGTGCTCATTACTGTTGACTGCCACTAAATAACATAAACTTAGGCAGGCAAACATAATATGTAACATAAACTTAAGCAGGAAAAACCAGTGTACTCCTGCTACTCAGGATTTTGTAGTTCTGCATCATCACTGCGGTTCTGTGGGCAAACAAGCTAATATATTCAGAGTCTGGTGCATCCCTGAAACTTAGAAATATAGCAATAGATGGGAAGGAGTCTTTGAGACATATTTAGAAACTAAATAATGATAATTAGTTAATGTGACCGGTTGCCCTCCCCAAAGTGCCCAGTTACCCCACCTGAGTTACCCTTGCCATTACCAGGTAATGCTTAACCGTAGAAACACGTTTACTAATTCCCATCCAACCTTTGATAATGTCAAATGAATGTGCATAAGTAGAATTCTCTAGCTAACCTCTAACATAGGTAACTTACCCTTAGCGTTTCCAATGTTGGGGCTTCTGTGAATTCTCGAAAACACCACTCTTATGCATGCAAGGATCATTGGACTACTTTTTCCTATTTCTAACGTTGATTCTGAGGTATGTTATTGCTGGGGAACTTAGCTATATAATTAGCACTAGAAAATTTTAGGAAACTAAAGCTTTATGGGATTTATGTAGGAAAGTTTGCAAATAACTTATACTCAGTTTTTTTTTTTTTTATTGAGTCGAAGATGCACTTGACAGGTTGGTGATGATTGGCTTGTCCGAATAGCATTTACTAACCCAAATTTCCCCCTCAGATATATGTTGTTAATTAATAATGCTAACAAGGAAAGAGATTTTGAAGTAAAATTGAATTCAGCCAATCATCACCAACCTGTCAAGTGCATCTTCGCCTTAAAAAAAAAAAAAAAAAAAAAAAAAAAGTATAGTGGGTGCCCGGTTCCCTCGCTAAGTGCCCAGTTACCATATCTTACAGTAGCTAATCTAGCTCAGTTTGGAGGCCCTTTTCTTATGGCCCCCATAACAACACCCACCACCATGTGCCCGGCAGACTTCCATTTTCTTTCATGGGCAAGCACAAGAACCATTGTTATATACAGTAAAATTGTTTTCCTTTCCACCTAGGCTGACCCCATTGGGCACCTGCTGTATAAGGGCAGCATAAGCTGACCACTATTTACAATAACTAAATCCTGATGGTTTTATTTAGCTTAGAGGAGATACTTTGAACTAGAACCCTTCCACTAAAAGAAGTATTCTCAAGGTTAAGTAAAATGGGTCAGTGGCAACCTGAACTCCCTCCCCAAAAAAAGGGTGCTCTCGGGTTGAATAGGTTAACGTCTTGAATTCAGTGACGCATTTTTTATCATTATTTTCTCGTTGCCAAGCCACTCTGGTTAGTGGTTGTCACTGCGAGATACTACCAGGGTGCGAATCCTCAAGCGAGCAGCTGGCACTATTCGACTGGCTTGGCCATCCACTCTTTGTGGGTTGGTAGATTAGCTGAATACCAAAGAAACCTGAGTATTACACATGTTTTGTACCCCAAAATTTGGGTTGAATAACCTGGCATAGGCCCAGAGGCTTAAGTTATGAAGATAGTGACTACGGCTAGCACAGTTAACCCATACCATGCTAGCAACGTAGATCTACATCCGCTTCAAAAACGCCGGTGATGTAGATCAACATCCTGCAGCATTGAGAAGTCATTGCAAGCAACCTAAGTAATATGGAAGATAATAACATATCCTGCTAACTTCAGACATTTCTCCGCTGCGCTTACAACACTGATTTAGGAGCGGGGGGGGGGGGAGGCGAGTGAGTCTTCACAGGCTCACAACCGCTCTGCTTTCTCAGTAACCTTGAAGATTTTAGAGGCTAGTGGCACCAACCTGACTTGATTTCAACCTACTTACTTTTATTAGTGCTAGGGATCTTATACTGATGTATGGAGCCCATTTACCACCACCTTTGGCTCTCCTCTCCTTTCACGGATCCACCTGGTGAACAAGCCTACATCTTTTCTATCCTTAATGACCTAGAGCAGCTTGTACAGCACCCTACCCGTATCCCTGACCGCCTTGGAGAGAGCTCCAACATACTTGACCTCTTCCTCACAACTAATCCTTCTGCTTACTCTGTTAATCTTTTCTCTCCGTTGGGCTCCTCTGATCACAACCTTATTACCTTAACCTGTCCTATCACTCCGGTACGGCCTGTGGACCCTCCAGGGAAACGTCGTCTGTGGCATTTTGGAGCCGCGGACTGGGAGGCCCTCAGGCAGTACTTCTTTGATTTTCCCTGGAATGATTATTGCTTCCATGGCCGGGAGCCATCTGAGTGTGCCTTGCACATTACGGAGGTTATTCTCTCGGGCATGGAAGCATACATTCCTTTCTCATATCCTTTGACTAATGCAAGAAAGCCTTGGTTTAATCACGCTTGTTCTAATGCTGTCCGCAACAAGGAGAAGGCCTACAAAACGTACCAGAGCCAACCCACCCCTGAATCACATCATCTTTACGTTTCTGCCCGGAATCGTGCTAAGTCTGTTCTTCGCTCTACTAAAAATAATTTCATCCATACTAAATGCTCTCGACTCTCCAACTCGAATTCTTCCCACTCCTTCTGGCACCTTGCCAAAAATCTTTCTAACAACTTCACCTCATCATCCTTCCCTCCTCTTTTCTACTCTGATGGTTCTGTAGCTATTTCTTCTACTGATAAAGCAGATCTCTTCGCACAGACTTTCTCCTCCAATTCCACCTTGGACGATTCCGGTGCTGTTCCTCCATCACTTCCCCCTTCTGACTTCCTCATGGCTGACATTAAAGTTTCTTCAGTTGATGTATTTTCTGCCATCAATGGCCTCAGTACTAACAAGGCATATGGGCCTCATGGGGTCCCTCCTGTTGTTCTCAAGAACTGTGCTTCTGTGCTTACACCCTGCCTAGGCAAACTCTTTCGCCTTTGTCTGTCAACTTGTACCTTTCCTTCTTGCTGGAAGTTTGCTCTCATTCAGCCAGTCCCAAAGAAGGGTGACCACTCCCAACCCTCCAATTATCGTCCAATTGCTTTAACGTCCTGTATTTCAAAAGTTTTCGAGTCAATTCTCAATAGAAAAATTTTAAGGCATCTTTCCTATCACAACCTTCTTTCCGATAGTCAGTACAGGTTCCGTCAGGGACACTCCACTGGCGATCTTCTCACCTATCTTTCAGACTCCTGGTCATCCTCCTTTCGGGACTTTGGCGAAAGCTTTGCTGTTGCACTTGACATCTCAAAGGCTTTCGATCGAGTCTGGCATAAGTCTTTAATTTCCAAACTGCCCTCCTACAGTTTCTATCCTTCTATCTGTGCCTTCATCGCTAGCTTCCTTTCTGGTCGTTCTATAACCGCTGTTGTAGACGGCCATCATTTTCTCCTAGATCTATCAACAGTGGTGTTCCTCAGGGCTCTGTCCTATCACCAACTCTCTTCCTTTTATTCATCAATGATCTTCTAAGCTGTACATCTAACCCTATCCACTCATATGCTGATGACTCCACCCTTCACCTTTCCATTCGGTTCCCACAACGCCCATCTCAACAGTTACTTCAACAAACAAGGGATGAGGCTATGGCACACCTAATGTCTGACTTGGCTCGTATGTCTGACTGGGGTAAAAATAATATGGTTGTTTTTAATGCATCTGAGACTCAGTTCTTACACCTATCAACCTGACAAAATCTTCCACAGGTATACCCACTAATATTTAATAATATTCAGCTTAATCCTGCATCATCCTTGAACATGCTTGGGGTTTCATTTACTCGGTACTTATCTTGGAAAGATCATATTACATCTCTTGTAAAATCTGCTTCCAAGAGATTGGGTGTGCTAAGCCGACTCCGCTCTTTCTTTACCCCTGCACAATAGTTGACTCTATACAGGGGTTTTATCCGCCCCTGTGTGGAGTACAACTCTCATGTTTGGGGAGGCTCCCCACATACAGCTCTTCTCAATAGGGTGGAGTCAAAGCTTTTCGTCTCATTAACTCTCCTCCTCTTACTGACTCCCTTCAACCTCTGTCTCTTCGCTGCACTGTTGCATCTTTATCTCTTTTCTATCGCTACTTTAATGGTCACTGCTCCTCTGAACTGTCTGCTTGCATTCCTCCACCTCTGCGACGGGCGCGTAGCACCCGTCTGACAGCAAACTCTCATCCCTTTTCTGTCCAACTCTCTAATGCAAGAGTTAACCGTTACTCCCAGTCTTTCATTTATGCAACAGGTCTGCTCTGGAACTGTCTCCCTCTGTCTGTATTTCCTGCTGCCTATGATCTCCAGTCTTTCAAACGCAGTGTGTCCAGGCATCTCAAAATGATCGGATCTTGAATTTGGCTCTCTATTGTATTTTGTTTTTCTCTTGGAGGGAACTGTTACTGCGGGCTCATGGCCTTTGGTTCCTTCTTCCTCGCATAAAAAAAAGAAAATACCAGAAATACTGATCAAAAGAACGGGAGATGAATACACAAATGCCATGCTTTTTAGGATGCTGTTTAAAAATTATTTCTCTGCTTGTTACAAGTGTCAGTTGTCAGGGTATGTATAGGTCAATTGAATTCTGGCCACACTACATTAGAGACACCTACACTGGCAGGCGAATACCGCCACCCTCTTCATTGGAGCTATAGATCAAGACTGGTACATCACATTAGTGACACTGTTTTTATACATGATTGTCACAACCTCAATTTTCCCTCAACCGTACCCGACCTTACTTTGTCTTACACTTCCTCGACACTGCTCACCTCCTGAATGAGAGATTTCCACGGTCATCAAGGACCTGGCCAAAAGTCCTCTCATTAGTGGGTCTAATTTGCATATGTCTTCACGAATGTGTTAAGAAGTAGGAATGGCAAAAGTGCACAGATAGGAGATTAAAAAGGCACGAAAACAAGAGAGCATTCAGGATGGGAGATTTAGGGACTTATACCTGTTACTACATTCCACCAGCTACAAGTCTGTGGCTAAAGTGTGGAATGTAGTAATGGGTATAGGTCTCCAAATCTCCTCCCATCCTGAATGCTTTCTTGTTTCTGTGCTTTTTTTCATCTCTAATCTGTGCCCTTTTGCCATTCCTACTCCTCAACAACCATTTTAGAGGAAAAATTTTGTTTTCTAGTCTATATTATAATGATCCGATTTCTGTAGGCTTGTTTATTTGTTACCGTAACAGAGCAATAACGGACTGTAGCGCAAATTTTTGCCAGAGCAAGGTACCGTTAAAATTCTCTAACTTGAAGAACAAAACAATTTCCAATGCAATCGGACATCGAGCAGAGGCCGTTGAAGGCGGTCTTTAAGCGAGTGCTAAGTAGAGGTGAATGTGAGCTGCGAGCTTTAGTGAATATGTTTGGGAAATGGAATAAAAAACTGAATGTAGAAAAGAGTAAAGTTATGGTCTTTGAGATAAATGGTCACAACATGCACAGTTAAACTGGATAGTAAGGAAATGGAAAATGTGAGTGCATCCATTTTTTTTTTTTTCTTGTGTGTGTGTGTTATAAGTAAGGATGGAAGTTGAGATGGTGACGTACCTGAAAGGGTACAGCAGGGTAGAAAGTTTGCTGGTTCATTAAAAACAGTGGTAATGAATAGGGAAATTAGCATGAAAGTAAAGAAAAATGCAGCATGGCAGTATTGTGCTTCCCACTCTAGCATACGGAAGTGGAGCTTGAACCTGTTGGAAAGACACAAGTCAAGAGTGAGAGCCGTGGAAATGTGTTATTTGAGAAGAGCATGTGGTTTTGACACGAATGCGGAAGTAAAAGAGTGCTGTGGTATTGATGTGGATGTTATTGAAAGTACAAACAGAAATACTTTGATATGGATTGGCCATTTGTGGAGGATGAAGAATGAGAGACTGACTAAAAGAATGACAGTAAGAGAGGTGGACGGGAGAGAGGAAGAGAGGGAGACCAAGGATGAGATGACGGAATGGAGTGGAGGGATATATATATATATATATATATATATATATATATATATATATATATATATATATATATAAGAGAGAGAGAGAGAGAGAGAGAGAGAGAGAGAGAGAGAGAGAGAGAGAGAGAGAGAGAGAGAGAGAGAGAGAGGACGAGCTGAAGGAGGACAGACAAATGTCCGAGGACAGGCCGACGTAAAGGCAGTTTGTTTGTGCTGTTTCATTACTAGTGGGTTTGCTCCTTTTCAGCATGAATAATATAGTGGAAGCACAAGTGAAGGCAATTACAAAACCATGACTCGCATACTTCACAGACTAAGGTTTGACACGTATGGTGCTGTAACGGGCTATATGGATTAACGTCTTGTGCTTGTGTTGGTGGTTTGGGCACAATAAATATATGCCTGGCTTTAGGGTATGATTGCTTCGTAAGCCAGTTGTGGTATTCTGAGCCAGAAAATATTTTACATGTCTTAGAGTCTTCCATATCCAAATGGCAGGGAGTACTAATAATGGGTGCGTTAACCCTTAAACCCTGGGCATATTTTCGCCCGCCTTCCCGCTCACCCGGGCATAATCGCCAAAATTTTCCTACTTTTAAAAAATTCACAAAAAAAAAAAAAAAACTACTTAACCTAGAATACAAAACTAGATGTCAAATGATAAAAAAAACTAGGTGTCAAATGAAAGTACTAACCTCCGGCTTTTTATAAGGGGTCGAAGTTGAGAGGCAAGGTTCGTCCGTTGAAAGTGGCGCGGTGGGAGTGGCGGGCTGGGAGAGCGACAGCGCGCTAAATTCACTTATCTATGGTCAAAGGGTGACTGACTGCGGCAAGCATGGCTGCGTGGGTGGTGGTATATGGAAACAGTGAGGGTGGCAAAATCGTGTGACAACGTGGTCCCGCCACTTCAATGCCCGGGTATTTTTAAATTTGTTTGGACGACATATGTCGTCACCCGGGGTGAGGGACTTTTTACGTAATGACGACATATGTCGTCACCCAGGGTTCTTTCGCAATCAGTTTTATATTTGATTGCGGGAACCAGTGCATTAATACAAATTCGAATACTAGGGGGAGTGGGTGGAAGTGTAAAGGAATGTCTCTAGTTTGCTCATATTTGTTCCTGATGAATGCTTACATATGTGAACTGACACGACGTATCATGGTTTGTGTTAAAGAGAGAGAGAGAGAGAGAGAGAGAGAGAGAGAGAGAGAGAGAGAGAGAGAGAGAGAGAGAGAGAAGCCATCGACAACACCCACACCCACCCACCCACACACCCACACACACACTGTTACATAGCCTATGATTTCATCATCCTTTGTGTACTTTTAACGCACAGTTGCTGCATGTTTGATCACGAGCGTCTTCTGCCTCAGTCCCCCCCTTCTACCGTTATAGTAGAGTAAGTCGTTCTCTCTGTTATACTTTGCGGGATTTTCAGCTCTCTGTCCCCATGGCTTCATTTGCGCGTCCCTCTTACAAGTTGTATCAAGCTCTGCCAGCCCCTATATAATGAGCTCAGTCTCTGCATCATTGCCACTTAGATCTGCTCCTCATTTTGTTCACATCTCTGTCCTCCCCTGTACAGATATTATTATTGTGAATGCTCAAGAAATCTCCAACCATCTAGCAGCTGTGTGTAATTTGAGTATAACTGTTGTTGCATTTTTTCTTGTACTGTGTAGCATAGGTTTAATTTGTGGGCCTAGTGAAGTTTTTGTAATTCGTGTGGGGTTCTTTATGTCAGTCATTTTTGATAATAGTTTGTATCTGTAATTATTTATCTGGCATTCACTGAGTATTATCTGGTATCTCATTTTATCAGGGCTGACTTAGATAAATTTACTCTTGCTAATTTCGTGTTAATAGAGGCTATTGCAGTTAACCATATATTTAACCTGTTTATTTGCCATTACATTATCCTTATGAGTCCTGAATGTTTTGTTGTTAGTTTGAGCATTAAACTTTAACTTGTAATTTTACCTAACTCTTTTGTTTTGAACCTGGAACTTTACGGGACAGTAGTGATTTTTAGCATTCTCACTGAAAGTGTACGTTATCTTTCTCTGTTCCGTAACATAAATTTGGCGACCTCATATCAGGATATTCAGGATATTATCATAAGGATATTGTTTGATATTTTGTGACTGTGATATATTCATGATGGCTACTATTTCTACACTTGATGAAGCCAAAGATTTTTTGTCAAATGTGCAAACAGTGTGTGATGTAGAAAACAGAACAAAGAATGAACTTAAGCTTGTTGCTCAACAATTGGGAATTGCAGTTCACTCTCATCATTCTAAAGATCAAATTGTTGACATGATTAATGAAAGCTTGTTTAATGTTTTTCCTCCAAATGAGCAAACGCAGATTGAATTAGCTAAGTTACAGCTAGCCCTGCAGGAGGCTAAGGCTAAGGAGGCGGAGTCTCGTGTGAAGGAAGCTGAATTTCAGGCAAAAGCTAAGGAGGCTGAGGCACAAGTTGAAATTGCTAGGATTCAGGCAGACCATGAGTATCGCATGAAACAAGGTGGAACTGGATCATCTAGCTCTGATGATTTTGATGTGGCTAAAAATGTTAAACTTGTCCCTCCTTTTAATGAATCTGATTTAACAAAGTATTTTCAGTTGTTTGAGAGGGTAGCTACAGGTTTTAAATGGCCTAAGGAGTATTGGCCAGTACTCCTTCAAACTGTTCTCACCGGTAAAGCTCAAGTAACTTATGCATCTTTGCCTCAGGATCAGTCTGATAATTATGATGTAGTTAAGAGCTTGATTCTTAAGGCCTATGAGCTTGTTCCTGAAGCTTATAGAGTAAAATTTAGGACAACTTATAAGCAAGATAAGCAATCCCATGTTGAGTATGCAAAAATCAAAGAAGATCTGTTAGAGCAGTGGTTAAATTCTAAGAATGTGGATTCTGATTTTGACAAATTTAAGCAGATGATTTTGCTGGAGGACTTCAAAAGGTGTATTAGTAAAGATGTAAGCCTATGTCTTGATGAGAAAAGAATAGATAATTTGTCTGATGCTGCAGTTTTAGCTGATGAGTATGTTCTCACTCACAAGAGATATTCTAGAGAAAAAGGGAAAGCTGAGAGTAAGTACGTTGCCTCTACTCAGAGTACAGGTAACAGGAAAAAGAATAAGGATGATGTTTCTCAGGAAGTAAATACCAGCTTCACCTCTAGATTTCAGAAAAGTAAATGTACTTATTGTAGTAAGCTTGGTCATACTACGGAGAGATGTTTCAGGAGACAGCGTGATGTGAACAAAAAGGAGTCTTTAAATATTCAGTCAATTGGTCTAGTGTCCACTCTTGAGAGTTCCCAGAATTCTTTAACTGAGTTAACTGAACCTGCTTTGAGGGTAACTTAAATTCTCATGATGGAGCTCCTCTTTTGAGCAGTAACGTGGGTGACACTCTCAAGAGTTCATGTGCTAATTTCCTGTCTGATGGTTTTGTCAGTCCTCTGGACAGTAATGACAGGAAATCAGTTCAAATATATATCGTGATACAGGTGCTTGCCAATCCCTTATGCTGACCAGTGTTCTAGGCTCTAATGTTAATTCCTCTGATGAAACTGTAATCTTACAAGGTGTAGGGAATAATTACTTTTCTGTCCCTCTGTGCAGAGTGAATTTAGAGTCTGGTTTTGTTAATGGTTCCGTTATGGTTGGGTTGGTTGAGACACTCCCAATGTCAGGTGTAACTTTCTTACTTGGAAATGGTATTGGTGGAAGTCAAGTGTGTCCAGCTCCTCAGTTGTCTAGTGAGCCAGTGGCTGTGTCCCAGGATTGTGGTGTCCCTGATGTGTTCCCTGCATGTGCTGTCACTAGGGCTAAGTCTAAAGTTACTGGTGATTTAGAGGATAATGATGATGATGATGTTATCCTAGCTGACACTTTTCTTGCTAATTTGGACCACTCACCAGATGAGGCAGTACCCCGTAGTGTTGATAATTTGTCTCGTCAAGAGTTGGTTGAGTTGCAGGTTGCTGACCCTGAGTTGAAAGGTCTAGCTAACTCTGCTTGCAGTGAGGAAGAGTCAGCTGGTGCTCCTACTTGTTATTATGTAAAGTCAGGAGTACTTATGAGGAAGTGGAGACCCCCAACAGCATCAGCCGACTGTGAATGGGAGGTTGTACATCAAGTTGTCATCCCTCGTGTTTGTAGGCAGGATATCATTAGAGTGGCTCATGATTCCAGTTTGGCAGGACACCTTGGAGTGAGGAAGACTGTGGCACGCATTTTGAAACACTTCTACTGGCCAGGTATCTTCAGGGATGTTTCCTGGTATTGTAAGTCTTGTCACACCTGTCAAGTTGTGGGGAAGTGTAATCAGACCGAAAAGGTTGCACCTCTAGTTCCCATTCCTCCTTTTGAGGCGCCTTTGACCCGTGTGTTGGTGGATATTGTGGGCCCTCTTCCTAAGACTTCTTCAGGATTTTCTTATGTGTTGACCCTGATTGATATGGCTACTCGTTATCCTGAAGCCATTCCACTTAGAAATATTTCAGCAAAGAACGTGGTTAAGGAAATGCTAGGGTTCTTCACAAAGTTTGGTCTGCCCAAGGAGGTACAGTCAGACCGAGGAAATAATTTCATGTCAAATGTTTTCAAGCAGTCTCTGAAAGAGTTGGGCATCTCCCAGATCACGTCTTCAGCTTACCATCCCCAGACCCAAGGAGCGTTGGAGAGATATCATCAAACACTCAAATCGATGCTCAAGAAATACTGTTTGGAACATCAGAAAGACTGGGATAAAGGTCTTCCATTCGTTGTGTTTGCCGCAAGAGAATCTCCAAATGAATCACTGGGCTTCTCACCTTTTGAACTACTGTTTGGCCATGAAGTAAGAGGACCCCTTAAGTTACTCAAGGAATGCTGGCTGTCGGAGGAAGATGACGTCAACCTGCTGGAGTATGTGATGAAGTTCAAAGAACGGCTGTCCACTGCTTTACAGCTGGCGAGAGAGAATTTAGGAGCTGCTCAGGAGAAGATGAAGACTTGGTATGACAAGAAGTCCAGGTTACGCCACTTTCAGCCAGGAGATCAGGTTTTGATTCTGCTACCAGTTCATGGGCAACCTCTTCAAGCCAAGTTTAGTGGCCCTTATTTCGTGGAGAAGAAACTCAGTGATGTCAGCTATGTCATCGCCACACCAGATCGTAGAAAGAGCAAGCAACTATGTCACATCAACATGCTAAAGTTATATCACAGGCGGGACGAAAATAACCCAGTCTGCACTGTAGCTGTTCCACCCGAGTCTGCAAGTGAAGCTCTCCCATGCAGTATGAGCCTGAGTGATAGTTTGGGGAAGAATCCTGATATCATGAACGATCTCCAGACTAAGCTTTCTCATCTACCACCCAAGGAAAGGCAGGAGTTTTCGGCATTACTGCAGGAGTACCCGCAAGTGTTCCGTGCCACTCCAGAAAGAACCACTGTGTTGATGCATGATGTCGATGTTGAAGACGCAAAGCCAATTAAATTGCCTCCTTACCGAGTGAACCCAGTGAAAGTTCCTCTCATCCAGAAGGAGCTTGGCTACCTGTTGGACCACAAGATGATTGAGCCCTGTCAGAGCGAGTGGAGTTCTCCTGTCACTCTAGTCCCTAAGCCAGGTGGGTCACAGAGGCTTTGCATCGACTACAGACGTGTTAATCAGATAACTAAAACAGACACTTACCCTCTCCCTCGTGTGGAAGATTGCATAGACAAGATCGGAAAGGCTAGGTACATAAGTAAGTTTGATTTGTTAAAGGGATACTGGCAAGTACCTATGACTGAACGTGCTAGGGAGATCTCATGTTTTGTAAAATTAGGAAAGACCTTTGCATGGTCTGTAATGCCATATACAGATTGTTTTAGAGTAATAAGAAATTTCCTTTGTAAATTTCTTTTTTCTTTGTGGGGAGGTGTTACATAGCCTATGATTTCATCATCCTTTGTGTAATTTTAACGCACAGTTGCTGCATGTTTCATCACGAGCGTGTTCTGCCTCAGTCCCCCCCTTCTACCGTTATAGTAGAGTAAGTCGTTCTCTCTGTTATACTTTGTGGGATTTTCAGCTCTCTGTCCCCATGGCTTCATTTGCGCGTCCCTCTTACAAGTTGTATCAAGCTCTGCCAGCCCCTATATAATGAGCTCAGTCTCTGCATCATTGCCACTTAGATCTGCTCCTCATTTTGTTCACATCTCTGTCCTCCCCTGTACAGATATTATTATTGTGAGTGCTCAAGAAATCTCCAACCATCTAGCAGCTGTGTGTAATTTGAGTATAACTGTTGTTGCATTTTTTCTTGTACTGTGTAGCATAGGTTTAATTTGTGGGCCTAGTGAAGTTTTTGTAATTCGTGTGGGGTTCTTTATGTCAGTCATTTTTGATAATAGTTTGAATCTGTAATTATTTATCTGGCATTCACTGAGTAATATCTGGTATCTCATTTTATCAGGGCTGACTTAGATAAATTTACTCTTGCTAATTTCGTGTTAATAGAGGCTATTGCAGTTAACCATATATTTAACCTGTTTATTTGCCATTACATTATCCTTATGAATCCTGAATGTTTTGTTGTTAGTTTGAGCATTAAACTTTAACTTGTAATTTTACCTAACTCTTTTGTTTTGAACCTGGAACTTTACGGGACAGTAGTGATTTTTAGCATTCTCACTGAAAGTGTACGTTATCTTTCTCTGTTCCGTAACAACACACACACAAGGAACTCAGGCTTGCAAGACATTTGCCACATTTACATGAAACTGTGTGAAGTCAGGCATGTACACAAGACGTGATAATGTCATTATCAAAGCCTGACATTGCCACACGCAAGTAATGATTCCACCTACCCTTATTTAGCTGTCTGTCCTTTCGACTCAGTGGATCATACGTAAGCAAGCCTGGTGGCTGGAGCTTCATTGTCGAGATACTAGACTTGGGACTCATTAGACTGACTGGAACTTCTGATTTGGAATGTGAGAGTGCTGCCCGGCCATAACGAGAACAGTATCAATAGGGGGAGGCGGTGGCTCAATTGGGAGAGAGGTGGCCTGCGGTCCTAACGGACCCGGGTTCAAATCCCACTGGGGCAGGGAACAGTTTAAGGATTTGAATTTCGTAAAAATCAGACTTTACTGATCTACCTGAAGACCCGCCGACATGTCATAAAAATACCCCCGCTAATACCAATACACCAGTCCTGTATGAGACAGCCCTAGCATGTATTCAGTATGGACGGTGGGTGTTAGCGCCGAAGTGGTGACATGTAGAGGTGTGCGGTACGTAGGAGGACTACTGGGCCTTGAAAGCAGGCTGTGAAGTCTATGCCCAGAGTTGGACACATAAAAAAAAAAAAAAGTTAAACATACCACTGGTGTGATTGTGACAATTAGGGGTGTTGCTCTGGAGTCTTCTGCTCGTGTTGTCTCTTCACAGCTGGGTTACTCCAGCTGATAGGTACAGAGTAAAATGCTGGTGAACTGAAGTACGCTATAGGCATCATGCTTTTATTGGTGTGCACGCTCCTGAAGTGGGTGATCTTGACAAGAAAAGCTGTTCTACACCAAACTTGACTCGGTTGCAGAACAGTATGGTAAAATAATATTCATCTTGACCAATCCTAATGCAGTTATTTGCATATAAAGGGAAGACCTCTAGGACTGTGTTGGTCTCCATGGCAGTGACAAGGAACTACAATAATTCCTACCTTCTGCTGTGCGAAAAATTCTGTAAGATGAGAAATTGCTGGACCCTGGGTCGTGTGTTCTAATCACCACTGGATTTGGTATCCTAAGTAGAGAATTTGGTTAACACATCCATTCAAGTACTTGGTCGAGGGTCCTTCATAACTATAAGGTTTTCAGGAGTGCAGAGTTGTTTGCTAGTTTTCACAGGCTTGTTGCTTCCCTAAGGTTGTAAATTGAAACTGAGAATACGAAGATACCATTTAATTAAAGTGGTTTTATCTTCAGAAACTCAGCGATGAGGAGTGTGCTTCTGAGTTAGCAGTGGCAGTCTCATATCAACTGATGATGGTTAGTGTTGTTGAGGACTCTGATGAATGATGGGATACCATCATTCATATTACTCTGGCAGTATCTGGTGAATGTGTTGGAGAGCATCTGAATCCAAGAAGGGAATTTGTCTCACTAGTGATGCTGACTAAAGCTGATGGGTTGTGTTGCCAGAATGTCTGGTGAATGGGAGAAGCCTAGACTTATGTCTAATTAGGCAACAATTTCAGTGGAATATGTCAAGGAAATAACTGAAGGTGAGCTTTGCTATCGTGAAAATTGTGTTCTGCATGCTTATCAGACCCTGAAGAGGTTCCACTCCAGACCCATCTATCAGGTTAGCTCTGCGAACATCAGATGGACAGTTTTTGTCTGCAGCGATTACATATAAGGCTCGTTGGGATGAGTACTTTCAGCATCTGCACATGGCAGAATTCCACTTGCTGGTGTAAAAGTGATCGGTTGGCTGGAGTTTGTGGCATCCGTGTGGAACTGGTGAAAGCTGATAACGAGGTCATGATCTGGGGATTACAAGCGGTCATAAAAGCCATTTGGCGGACTGGTGATAGTGGTCAAAACGGTGATGATGATTGATGTTAAAAATAATGATGATGATGATTGATGTTAAAAATAATGATGATGATGATGATGATGATAGCATTAGGATAGGCAATGTCTTTCAGTTTCAATAAATTCATCCTGAAAATTATTGTTAAGAACGTTTAAGAATATTAAATGTTTCATTCCGTTGATATAAACTGTTTTCCTCCAAGTAATTATATTCAGTTTAAGAAATACCCTCCGAATCAAACGACCAACAAGTGGATACAGTTGTATTCAGCCCTTTCCATATTACACCTACGTAAAATAATTGGATAAAATTGTTTAAAGATTAAGTATACAAAAATGTGTCATCAAACTTCAGACTGGAAGGTTGTGTCATGCAGTGTTAATGTTGGTGGGTGTTGCATTGTAGAGCGAGATAGAGGCAATTTAAATATTAGTGTTAATGAGTAGTACATTGATTATTCTAGTGATGAAGCCACTGAAATTTCGCTACAGTGCCAATCACAGTGATGTGTTGTGTGTTCCTTTATTTTTGCATTGCTTTGTTTCAGGTTGAGATGGAGGGCCTGACGGGCAACATAAGCTTCACAGACGAGGGCAAGAGGAAACTTTACTCACTGGACGTAGTGGAAATGACATTCAACAGCGAGACAGTCAAAGTAAGTGGTAGCCTACATTAAGAATTTATACTTTACCCTTATCTGCCATCTCTTTCCTAAAATACTTTGAGCCCGGGTAGGTTTGTATCCAAGGGATGGTTGGGGTTTATTGCTCACGTGATGTCACTCAGGGATGAGAGCCTGGTCACTCTCATTTTAAATGTCATGACGAACTTGCCTAGTCCCAGGCTCCTATGCTCTTCGTGAGGCAACATAGTATTGGATGATGGATGGATGGATGGATTATTTGTTATTACACCATTGACGCTACTCATAGTTACTATATCTCCCCATATTATGTGTGTCTCATATATTCAGTCGTGAACATGCTTTGATCCATTTACGTATGATTACGAGCGAGCGAGCGCAGAGAGCGAAACAAGCCAGCATAGTAGAGCACGCTTACGTTCAGCTGCGAAATGAGCTGCCCGACACGACCCGGCCTTGTCCGACACGACACGGCCCCGCCACGATGGTTTTCAGAGGCTAATAGCTTTTCTACTATATGAGATGGAGAAGAGACTCTTTCAGCAGGTAGTAGATACATTATATAAATTTTGTTTTTAGCAATACATTTACTCATGAAAACAAAGAAACTTCTTGGAATCCCAGCTTTCCAAGGGAATATTCTTAGGGTTTCAAGTGACATGCTCCGCTAGGAAATCGATTTGAAGCACTGTGAAAGTGACACATGCCAGGTATGAGTAGTTTTTCACTCTCCTAAGTTGATTGCAAGGGCGTGTACGTGCAATGTGTGTGTGTGTGTGTGTGTGTGTGTGTGTGTGTGTGTGTGTGTGTGTGTGTGTGTGTGTGTGTGTGAGAGAGAGAGAGAGAGAGAGAGAGAGAGAAAATAAATTTTTTAGCTCAATTATTCTTCTGTTATTGTTCAAATGCCTCACCTGAAATATTGAAAGTTTACATCAAGATGAAATTATAATGATAGGCACATGTACAAACGCTCGGTCGCTTGTCACGCACTCACAATATATACCTCAGTTAATAACGAGACAGTGAGCAACGACTACAAACCTAGCGGTGCAATCTTCGGAGTCCAACACACTTTTCAGTACACAGTGCAAGAGTTTCATAACTGCTAAACTAAAAACTGAAGATACATTATTGTCCACATCTGTACATGATTTTGTGAATGCTTTGTGTAGGTAAGTTATTGACTCATTCTGTATACATATGATAATGCCTTTGTGTTATATTATTATCATTACAGTATTTCAGATTACACCTGTTTTATCCCAGATATCTTTTCTTCGTCTTTTTTTTTATTACTACTAGAAAGTGTATCAGATCATACTTATAATTCTCCGTATCAGTATTCATGTGAACTATATGCGATTCAGATTAGATTTTCCAGTCTGACGACTATTTTTTCTCATTCGTGTTATCTTCCAACGATTTTATTTAACTTAAGAAAGCACTAAAGTTGTGAAGAGGCTAATGGGGGCTGTTCCTAACATTATCTATAAATCTGTATACCTAGACTGATTCCCCCAAAGAAAGGGAGGTAGCCGAGAAAGGACCACACACTCCCAGTTTACTCATCCAAACACACACATTTATTCATATCTTAGCCCTAAGGGGAGCAGGGAGAGATCCTCACCGCACCACACCGTACCTGGGTCAACTGTGCAGTGCAATCGGCGACCTCCGCAGCAGGGCCAGACAACAGAATTGGTTTACCCCTGCCACATCATAATGGACCCATCCCCTTACCCACAACTGGCCTGATCAGTTGATCAGATCAAATGTGGGAGAATATCTCCTCGGAGCCCTGTCATCATTTATTAATTCACAGTTTCTCATTCTATCACTGGCAGCCACTCTTCCATGCTCTACAGACATCCCTCTCGCATCCAACGCTCTCTCCACATTGTCCATCCATCCCATTCGTGGTCTTCCTCGAAGCTTTACAGCACTCACATCTGATCCACTTATCTTTTTCACCAGTCGCTCATCATCCATTCTCTCCAAATGCCCAAACCATCGCAACACTCTCTGCTCAACTCGATCAGCTATGTCCTGCATAACTCCAGTTCTCTTTCGCACTTCATCATTTCTCACTCCATCTCTACGCGTTACTCCACACAAACCCGTCAGACACTTCATCTCCTGTACATTCAGTCTTTTCCTCTCTGCTACACCCATATTCCATGTTTCAGCCCCATACAATGCAGTCAGTACCACAACACCTTCATACAGCCTTCTGTTAACATCCATTCTAAGCAAACAACATCTAAATACTATTTTCATTTCTCCAAGCGTCTTTCCTACTTCCTTCATTCTAAACTTCACTGCTATATCTATTCTTCCATCCACAGCAACATGTGGCCCTAAATACTTAAAACACTCTAGCTCCTCACGCAACTCACCATTCAAAACTGTATTCATCCTCCTACCATCTACCAACCTCGCACACTTCATCACTTTACTCTTATTCTCATTAACCCTCAGTTTCCTCCTTTCACACACCCTTGCAAACTCCCCTACCAAGGTCTCAATCTCTTCTTCGAATCAGTCACCAGTGAAGAATCATCCGCAAACAGCAACTGATGCAGATTCCACTCTCTACCATCAGCATTCATCAGACCCAAACCTCCACCTAACACTCTCGCATTCACCTCCCTTACAACACCATCCATATAAATATTTAACAACCAAAACGACAACACACACATCCTTGCTGTACCCCCATTCTCGCGGGAAACCAGTCACTCACAGTATTTCCCACTCTTTCATAGCTCTACTATTTGCATAAAAACTTTTCACTCCTTTTAACAACCTACCATCAAGTCCAAACAATCTTAAAACAGTCCACAAAACCTTCCTATCATTTCTATCATACGCTTTCTCTAAATCCATGAACTTCCAAAACACATCCTTACCTTTCGCTAAATATTTTTCACACACCTGTCTCACAGCAAACACCTGATCCACGCATCCTCTCCCTCTCCTAAAGCCACACTGCTCATCACCACTCCCTCTGTACCCTCTGTAACTCTCATAACGCTACCATACACCTTGCCTACAGCACTCAACTGACCTATACCCATAAAGCTAGTACACTCATATTTAGCACCCTTACCTTTATACGATGGAACCACACAGCCACTGCAAACGGTCTCTCCATAGCTTAATTCGGCAACTGTAGAAAGAATAAAATAATGCGTCACCGTACTGAACGAAAAAATCTTACTGAACTTCACACTTAGTCTTTGTGTGTTAGCCTATGTTGTTTGGATGTTCTGTATATAACATAATTATATTGCACTGAACCAGAGGCAATAAGAATGTGATTTTGTTTTTTTTGTCATTATAGACTAAACTCTCACAATAAAATTTGTAGTTTTCAAGATTCAGAGAATAATAACTGTGATAATTATTGACCAGCTCAGTTTTATGACATACTTGCTTACCAGACGACTTTATTCTTTCGAGGTAGTTCTATCTGGATGGACCAAGTATAAACTTCGTTATCTCCTTCACTAGTAAAGGTCTGAAAGAATTAACCCTCTCATGGTCGTTACATCTCAAATATTCTATTGTAGATACCTCCGGACGTTTTTCTCAGCCAAGAGTAAGTCGTTGGAGGTGGAGAGAGTATAAGTTATCGAATAAAATCACAGTGAAAATGAGCAAGAACATACCTGATCACTGACAGTGTAGGGCAACAATTGTAAATTATAATAAGAAAGAAAGATCAAAGGAAAAGAGGAAATAACGGGTAATCATTAATAACAAATATTAATTATAAGTCGAACATGTAATTTTCATTTTTTCTTGTTGCTATTCAGCTTAGGAATGTGTAGTAGTGTTTGGAGTCAGTTATAACTATACCTAACGATTTTATTTCCAAGCGTTACTCCGAAGTTTAATAAAATCGTTTGGAGGTAACAAGAGTTGATTAAGATGTCACCTGAGTGAAGACGTTAGTCTTGTGGTGCCGAAAATAAATTCACCTTATAAAAAGACATGATAAATACTGTCTCACAGTCCCCATACATATTTTTATCTTGAGAGAGAGAGAGAGAGAGAGAGAGAGAGAGAGAGAGAGAGAGAGAGAGAGAGACTGAACGATGGAACAACCTTGACGGGCAAGTGGCATCTTGTCGTCCAGATGTACTTGTGGTTACAGGGTCCTTTAGTATGTAGACAGATGAACAGATTACATAAATGTTTAATTACACACAGATAGATGAAACAATGGATGGATACATGGATGGAAAATGTATAACTGTGGATGGTAAACGAAGAAAAGTCGTATTTTATCGACAGGACTACATCTCTTCTGGAAGCAAGTAAACAGAGAAAAAAAAAATGTGCTGAAATTAAATCGTGGTTATTCCATCACCACTATGACGTAACTTTATTTTAGTTCAGGTACAACCGCACCATTTTACTCATATAAAAATAGACCCTTAAACTGAAATGGTTAAGTGTAGCTTTTATTAATCACTTTGGTACTCCCCTAAAACCGAAACAAAGGATCGCGTAGCAGCAGGAAAAACAAACTATAAATTTATAAACCCTGATTTTTTTTTAATGCAAGAAACAAGGAACCAAAGGCCGGAAGTCCGCAAACTGTTCCCTCCAAGATAAAAACAAAAACAATACAAAAGAGATCCAAATTCAAGATCCATTCATTTCGAGATGCCTGGATACACTGCGTTTGAAAAACTGGAGATCATAGGAAGTAGGAAATACAGACAACGGGAGACAGTTCCGGAGCTGACCTGTTGTATAAATGAAGGACTGGGAGTAACGGTTAACTCTTGCATTAGATAGTTGGACAGAAAAGGGATGAGAGTTTTTTGCTAGACGGGTACTACGCACCCGTTCAAGAGGTGGAGGGATGCAAACAGACAGTTCAGAGGAGCAGCGACCATTGAAGTTGCGATAGAAAAGAGATAAAGATGCAACACTGCGGCGAAGAGACAGAGGTTGAAGGGAACCAGTAAGAGGAGAGTTGATGAGACAGAAAGCCTTTAACTCCACCCTATTGGGAAGAGCTGTATGCGGAGAGCCTCCCCACACATGAGAGTTGTATTTTAAACAGGGGCGAATAGAACCCTTATATAAAGTCAACAACTGTGCAGGGGTAAAGAAGGTACGGAGTCGGCTTAGCACACCTAATCTCTTGGAAGCAGATTTTACAAGAGATGCAATATGATCTTTCCAAGATAAGTCGCGAGTGAATGAAACCCCAAGCATGTTGAAGGATGATGTAGGATTGAGCTGGATATTATTAAACATTAGTGGGTACTCCTGTGGAAGATTGTGTCGGGTTGATAGGTGTAAAAACTGAGTTTTTGATGCATTAAAAACTGCAAGGTTATTTTTTACCCCAGTCACAGATAAGTGCAAAGTCAGACATTAGGTGTGCCATAGCCTTATCACTAGTTTGTTGAAGTAACTGCTGAGATGGACGATGTGGGAACCGAATGGAAAGGTGAAGGGTGGAATCATCAGCGTACGAGTGGATAGGGTTAAATGTACAGCTTAGAAGGTCATTGATGAATAAAATGAAGAGAGTCAAGAATATATGGAGTAGATGGGAAGTTGTTGAATGCTGTGAAGAGTATGTACGATGGTGCGAAGGCTGCAGTGCATGTGGATGGTGAACTAAGTGAATTTTTCTCTTTGAAAGTTGGGTTGAAACAGGGATGTGTCATGTCTCCATGGTTGTTCAATCTGTACATGGATGGGGTAATAAAAGAGGTACAAGGTAGGGTAGAGGATGTTGGAGTGGCCCTGGTGAGAGAGGATAGTGTTTGGAAACTCCCTGTACTGTTGTTTGGAGATGATACTGTGTTGTTGAGTGAAGACGAAGGGAAGCTGCAAGGCTTGGTGGATGAGTTTGGGAGAGTGTGTAAGAAACGGAATCTAAAGGTGAATGTAGGGAAGAGTAAAGTGATGGTCTTTGAGAGGGGTGAAGTCAGTGAATGTACAGTGAGGTTGGATGGTGAGGAATTGGAAAATGTGAGTACGTTTAAGTACTTGGGTAGTGTGATGAGTAAGGATAGAGATTTCGAGGGTGAAGTGCTTGAAAGGGTGCAGCTGGGAAGAAAGGTTGCTGGTTCTTTGAAAGCAGTGATAAGAAACAGGGAAGTGAGCATGGAAGTGAAAAAGTTACTACATAACAGTATTGTGATACCAACTCTAATGTATGGAATTGAAGCTTGGACGTTGTTGGAAGGACACAAGTCAAGAGTGAGAGCAGAGGAAATGAGTTATTTAAGAGGAGCCTGTGGAGTCACATGGAGTGACAGGCTGACGAATGAGGATATAAAGGAGCGTTGTGGTGTGGATGTGGATGTGATAGGAAGCGTTATGAGGAACACACTGAGGTGGTTTGGCCATGTGGAGAGAATGGAGGGTGAAAGACTGACGAAGAGAGTGTATGTGAGTGAGGTGGAGGGGGGAAGAGGGAGGGGGAGGTCGAGGATGAGATGGAGGGATGGGGTGGAGAGGTATATGAGAGAGGGGGGTGTGAGTTGGGAGCAGGGCAGTGAAATTGTGGGGGACAGGGCGACTTGGGGGTGATTTGTTTGTGACCACCCCAAACGGGATTGAGGCGTCTGGCAATAGATAGATAGAGTTGGTGATAGGACAGAGCCCCGAAGAACACCACGGTTGATAGATCTAGGAGAAGGACGATGGCCATCTACAACAGCGGTTATAGAATGACCAGAGAGGAAGTTATAGATGAAGGCACAGATGGAAGGATAGAAATTGTAAGAGGGCAGTTTGGAAATTAAAGATTTATTCAAGACTCGATCGAAAGCCTTTGAGATATTAAGTGCAATGGCAAAGCTTTCGCCAAAATCCCGAAAGGAGGATGATCAGGAGTCTGAAAGGTAGGTGAGAAGATCCCCAGAGGAGCGTTCCTGATGGAACCCATACTGACGATCAGAAAGAAGGTTGTGATAGGAAAGATGCTTTAAAATTTTTCTGTTAAGAATTGACTCGAAAACTTATGAGACACAGGATGTCAAAGCAATTGGACAATAGTTAGAGGGTTGGAAATGGTCACCCTTCTTTGGGATTGGCTGAATGAGAGCAAACTTCCAACAAGAAGGAAACGTACAAGTTGACAGACAAAGGCGAAAGAGTTTACCTAGGCAGGGTGTAAGCACTGAAGCACAGTTCCTGAGGACAGCAGGAGGGACTTCGTCAGGCCCATATGCTTTGTTAGTACTGAGGCTAGTGATGGCAGAAAATACATCAGCTGAAGAAATTTCAATGTCAGCCATGAGGATATCTGAGGGGAGAAGTGATGGAGGAACAGCACCGGAATCGTCTAAGGTGGAAGTGGAGGAGAAAGTCTGAGCTAAGAGATTTGCTTTATCAGTAGAAGAAATAGCTACAGAGCCATCAGAATAGAAAAAAGGAGGGAAGGATGATGAGGTAAAGTTGTTAGAAAGGTTTTTGGCAAGGTGGCAAAATGAGCAGGAAGAATTAGAGTTTGAGAGTTGAGAGCATTTAGTACGGATGAAACTATATATAGCAGAGGAAGAACAGACTTAGCACGATTTCGGGCAGAAACATAAACAAGATGTGATTCAGGGGTGGGTTGGCTCTGGTACCTTTTATAGGCCCTCTCCTTGTTGTGGACAGCATTAGAACAAGCGTGATTAAACCATGGCTTTCATGCATTAGTCAAAGGATATAAGAAGGGAATGTATGCTTCCAAGCCCGAGAGAACCTCTGTAATGCGCAAGGCACTTTCAACTGGCTCCATGCCATGGAAGCAATAATCATTCCATGGAAAATCAAAGAAGTACTGCCTGAGGGCATCCCAATCTGCTGCTCCAAAGTGGCACGGGCGACGTTTCTATGGAGAGTCCACAGGCCGTACTGGAGTGATAGGACAGGTTAAGGTACTCGTAATAATGTTGTGATCAGAGGAGCCCAACGGAGAGGAAAGATTAATAGTGTAAGCAGAAGGATTAGTTGTAAGGAAAAGGTCAGGCATGTTGGAGCTCTCTCCAAGGTGATCAGGGACACGGGTAGCGTGCTGTATAAGCTGCTCTAGGTCATTAGGGATAGAAAAGATGTAGGCTTGTTCACCAGGTGGATCCGTGAAAGGAGAGGAAAGCCAAAGGTGGTGGTGAACATTGAAATCTAGAATGGAGATTTCAGAGAAAGGAGAAATGGATAGAATGTGTTCCATCGTAGAAGTAAGATAGTCAAAGAATTTTTCATGGTCAGTAAAATTAGGATATAAATCAAGAGCACAGATATATTCAGTCAGAGAATGACAAGAAAGCTGAAGCCAGAGAGTAGAGAATTCAGAAGAATCAAGTTGAGGAACACGAGAGCAAGATAAATTGTTGCTTACATATACACAAGAGCCACATTTGGCTTTGAAATGAGTATAGAGAAAGTACGAGGAAACAGAAAAGGGTTTTGCTGTCAGTTGCCTCAGACAGCTGAGTCTTCATCAGGAAAAGATGGTGAGGTTTAGAGGAGGAGAGGTGGTGTTTGACAGAGAGAAAGTTAGAGGAAAGGCTGTGAATGGTGCAGAAATGAAGTCTAGTCAGACAGTGGTTCCAGGCATGTCTCTGAGTCGTCACCAGGAGAGGGGAGGATGGTGTGGAAATTTATGGTCTCCCCCCTCCCCCCCTGGGACTCTGAGGCCTGATTTACTACAGCCATGTTTCTTTTTTAATTTTGAAAAGGGTGAGGTTGATAATATTGTTAAGAAGTGAGATTTGGCAGTTAGGTAGTCGAGGAGCTTCTCGACGTTTCCCATTGTTTACCGTAGCTTTTGCTACGAGTCAGAGTTTTTAGTTTGACTGCTGTTTGTGAGCGTAGATATTTCGTAAGTTATGCATTAATTTTTGGGCTCTTTTTCTCTGTAATGTTTTATTTATGTGATAGTTTGTTAAATGGTGTAATTTTATTTGGGTTTGTATGCTAAATAATTTACAGTGTTATGTAATCTATGAAAGCTCTTGCTTGTTTTGGATATCTTCGAGTTGGCAACTGTTGTTCTCGTAGAATGTAGAAAACTCCAGAATATAGGAAGCTTATATAAGGATGGGGAAGAGGCTAGTTCAAGGTTCAGTTGGTTTTCAGTTCAGTTTGAGTGTAGTTGTCAGTGAAGTTTGTTTATTTTTGGTACTTGTGAAATCAGTGAAGTGTTATTGAATTCGTATATCTTCGGTACTCGTGAAAATAGTAAAGTGTTGTCAAACATTAAGTGTAACTGCAGTTAGTAAATTTGAAGCCTATAGTTCCAGTGCATGTGAGAATAGTGAAGTGAAGTTTGAAAGCATTAAGTGTAATTATTTGGAAAATAAAGACGGTGTACTTAGAAAGCCAGTGTTTATTTACAACATCTCAGCTGATCTTGTGTACTGTACACCTAAGGCTGACCATAGGAAGAACAACTCACTGGGCAACGTCGTTACAATATTGTACTACTCATGTAGGAGCCTGTGGCAGTGTGGGATGAGGATGTAACACTGGTGTCAGGAGTAGGATAATTTAAGTGCTGCAGTAAGTCTAACCTACATGGAGACAGGAGTTGTGCAGACAAGGTCTCGAGCTGGGCAGGTGTAGGAGATGTCCCTGGCAAAAACTGTGAGGCTATTACAGGCACAGAAGATAGAACTCAAAGAACAATTACAAGCACAACTACAGGCACAGAATGAAGGAGAGAAAGAACTCCAAGAACAATTACAAGCCCAAAATGAAGAACAGAAAGAGCTCAGGATAGAAATCAAAGACCAATTACAGGCACAGAACGAAGAACAAAACGAATGATATGAATATCTTCAAGAGGCATTACAGGAGCAACAAAGGGAAATACAACTAACAGTGCAAGGACAGCAAAATGCATTCATCGGAGAAATGAAAGAAGAACAGCAACAGCTTAAGGAGGAAGTAGATGCCAAGCTAGAGCAGCAGAAATATGAGGTAAGCAATAATGTGATGGAGTGTAAACAGCATGTAGACGACCAGTTGAAGACAATTATTAAAGAAATAGAGACGGAGTGCAAACAGCATGTGCACAACCAGCTGAAGATTAGTGAGGGAATAGTGATAGAGTGAAGACAGCATGTAGATAACCAGCTGAAGCATGTACAGTAAGTCCCCCTAGTACATGCCTATATTGGCGGCAGAGGACGTTGCA
The DNA here is from genome assembly GCF_032717465.1 of Coenobita brevimanus. Classification (NCBI taxonomy): domain Eukaryota; kingdom Metazoa; phylum Arthropoda; class Malacostraca; order Decapoda; family Coenobitidae; genus Coenobita; species Coenobita brevimanus. The sequence continues at coordinate 15,072,518 of NC_137063.1, forward strand.
TACTAGGAATTCGGTACCGTGAATACAAAAACTTATGGGAAAAATTACATATGGGTGGCACCCCCCTTCATAGCAGCCCTTGAGACGCCTTTCAGACCTAAGTATTGTACTATACAGGGAAACTATCTAGACATATTACCTAAGATAAAGTAAACCAACAAGATTATGGCTTTACTAGGTAAATCAACAAGGATATGGCTTAACTAAACCAACAAGAATATGGCTGCTTACCTTTACCCAAGAGTACAACAGACGTTATGGAGGTAAGACGAGGATCCGAGGCAGGATGAGGCACCTAGCGTGCATCTCCTGCATCACCCACCACACCACCCAACACACCACCTTCCTCACCACTTTCGTCACCAGCACTTTCGACACTTTCACTACCTAATGCACTCACTTCGTTCAGAAACCCTTCAAAGTCTATTTCTGACACCTCAGACATCACATCATCCTCTTGATCCTCCTCAGGATATGGCTCTTCTGATGTTGAAGGGAGTGATTCCTCACTTTGTTCAAGCCAAAGGTAACGGGTGATGAGTGTTTGCTTCCGACTGTTTACTTCCTGGTTGTACTTGTCGGTGTAGTAGCAGAAGGTTTTGTCCAGTGAAGACATCACCTTCTCCACTCACAGCTGAGAGCATTTGATGTCCTTGAATTCTTCCTTGAATTTATCAAGGGCACACAGCACCCGGCTGATCTCCATCATGGACAAATCTTCACTCTCCATCACTGGTGTTGCTGGCTTTTCTGCTGCGATCTCCTGCTCTGTGTTGGCCTCGTCCAATCGCTGCACGATTTCTTGGGGATCCTGCTCTGCTGCTGCCGAATGTAAACCCCTGATCTCCTCCAGCAAGACGGCCTGAAACCTGGGCACAGCTTGTGCACTTGTGAGAGTGGCTGCCTTGGCAGCGGCCAGGGACTGAAAGCCGCTTCCCGGTGCGATTTCACACAGGTGTGGTACGAGGAGGCGCCAAGCGTGGTTAATTGTTGCAGTGGTTATATCTGCCCAAGAGGACAACAAGAGAGTGATGGCATCCTTGAGGTTGAATGACCGCCAAAAAGCCATAATAGTCTTCTCAGGAGTTGAAGTTGGTTATGCAGGTGCTGTGCTTAGTGAGGATGAAGCGGGTGAAGCGGGTGGCGATTCCAAACCATCCTCGGAGTCCATGACATCACTCCCAACTGTGTTCAAGTCAAGAATTGCCTACTGTTCCTCACAGCTGTCGGTCTTGCTGCAGAGGTGATCGTAGAGGCGTTGGTGGTATAGCTGCTTGACCGTTGCAATCAACTCCTGGTCTAGTGGTTGGATGTGAGAGGTCGTTCTTGGGGGCAGAAAAACGATCTTGCATTCCATGCTGAGGTCTGCTAGCCAGGTTGGATGACTTGGGGCATTGTCGAGGATGAGAAACACCTTGAAGGGGATGCCAAGTTCCCGGGATTTAGCCTTGGCATCAGGAATTAAATGCCTCAACAGCCACTCGGAAATGATGCTACTTGTCATCCAACCATTGGAGTTGCTGTACCAGTATACCCCACTGTCATCCATGCAGTGAAGATTCTTATAACATCTGGGGTGTGCTGCAGTATGCATCACAACAGGATGCCTCTTGTGTGAGCCTGATAAGTTCGCGGTGAACATGACTGTTATCCTGCTCTTGTCGATTTTTCTGCCCCGGACCTGGTGCTGTTGCTTACTGATATAAGTACACTTTGGCATAGCCTTGTAGTATAGGGCTGTTTCATCAGTGTTATATATTTGGTCCCTGCTGTAGCCGGCCTCGTTGATTATCCCCTTTAGGCTGGCTGGATAATCCCTGGCCGCCATTTCATCCGCTGATGCACGCTTCCCCGTGAGGCAAATGTGATGTAGTTCCTTCCTCTTCAGAAAGCGGCAGAGCTATCCCACATAGGCTTTAACCAGCCGCGTCCCGTTGACGTGAATAAACGTCCTCACGTTTTGTCACTGCCAATCCCGTTGATGTACATAAATACGAATCAATTGCAAGGTCCCTAATTTGCACAGTTTTCAATTTTCGTGAGTGATTTTTGGAACATATACACGGGACACCTTCGTCTACAAGATGCCAGGCAGGAACAATGCCTTACCCAGCATGACCTCCCCCCCCACATGCCAATGTCTCGACAATTCACCTGTTACCAGTGACCTGGCCAGTAAAGACATGTGCCACAGTACTAAATTCAGGGCCAGAGTGATATCCCAATCGATGACAATGTGAAGGACAAACTTTACATAGCATCAGAGGAAGAAACAGTCAGAAATGATGATCAGGTAATGTCGCCAAAAAAGGTCAGGTATGTTGATGTGTTTCGTGAGTGAAACAATGCTTATATTGCCTATATTACTGTGTAGTACTCTCATACTACATATAAATTCGTACCAAATAAATAAATAAATACCGTTTATGAGTGGTGTGGAATGGTTACCCTCCCACAGAACTTGTTTTCTTTGGAGCCAGCCTGATAGAAAACACAGTAAGGTGAGGAGGTACTGCTACCTGTATTGAGTATTTTAAACCTCAGGTGAGCAATTTCTCTATGAATTTTCGATGTTTCTCACCAAAAGCAGAGGTTTGAGCCAAAAAATTTTTTTTCCAAAAATGGTCGGGATTTGGGGGAGTCAGTGGTGGAAAAGTGGTCGGGACGGGGTGGGTTAAATGGTTTCTTTACAGCAAGCTTCAGAGCTGCAGCTTTGTAGAAAATCTTGGCCTGGTCCCTGATGTGGCGCCCGTTCAGTGGAATTCCTTCCTTCTCCTTCCTCAGGATAAATGTAGCCAGGTACTGCTCCATAAGAATTATAGCCTGGTTGGTCAGCCTGCTTCTCCCATCCAATGCTGCCGTCCCATATGTCTTCACAGCCTTCTTTATGGCCTCCCTGTTAGCCCATAATGTTCGCACGGACGATTCTGCCAAGCCTGGTTCCTTGCCAATGGCCGTGTTACCCCTCCCACTCTCCTTCCTAATGACTTGCATCTGCATGGCATGGGTGATGCACTTCTTCTTCCTGGAGGAAGGGGCAGACATCCTGGTTCACATAAAAAAATAGCCTCAGAGTACACGGGGACATACATGGAACAGCGAGTGTACCCTCTGTGCACGTGTGTTTCCTCTGCTGGGACTCTCACCATCCTCCAAGCAGCGCATATGGGCATCACGTGACGAGGGAGCAGCATCGACGTCACAAGGTGGACAGAGCATAAGTTACCGTTATCGATTTTGGAATGCCAAAGGAGCTACATTTAGACCAAGATAGAAACTTCGAGTCTGCTGTGTTCTGTGAGTGCTTCAAGTTATTGGGGATCAAGAAGACCGGGACGACCACACTAGGGCCACAGTAAGATGAGATGGTGGAGAAAATCAACTGGACCCCGGGACAAGAACTGCCCAAGTACTGCATTGATGGACAAACAGAATGGGACCAGAAATTACCTGCATTGCTGATGACATATCGTTCTGCATCCCATGAGTTTACCGGAAACACACCTGCAAAACTGATGTTGGGCCATGAGTTACGCTTACCCATTGACATGTTAATGGGAAGACCACCTGGTGAAGAGCTGCCTATAGACACCTCCAGCTATGCAAAGCATCTTCAGGAAAAGCTGGCTGAGGTACATCATCAAGTGTGAGGAGCCTTCAAGTTTTTGGGAGGGGTGATGATGTGCAAGTATGATGCCAAGGCAAGTGAGGTGAGCTTCCAGGATGGTGACCAAGTTTGGTTATACAATCCTCAGCTAATGAAGGCACAGTCACCGAAACTTCAGAGTCTATGGGACGGGCCTTACACTGTGTTTGACCGCCTATCATATGTAACGTATCGGATTCAGGGAGGCAGGAAGTCTTGCCCAAAGGTGGTACACATGAACCATCTGTAGCAGTACCATGGGCCAGGACAGTACAGCTGGGACGTCTCCGAGGAATCGTGCTCTCCCGCAGCCAAGGATGTTGAGGAGTACCAAGGAGTTGAAGTGCAGGAGGAGGGTGACAGTTTCCCGAGGAGAGAAGTGAATCAGGAAGAGGACCAAGACCTTCCTGGAGGAGTGGACTGTGTGGAGCAAGGACGTTGTTCGAAGTGGCATAGAAGAAGGCATGATAAGTTGAAGGATTATTTTGTGTATAGTTAGATGTTCCATTAGGATTAATGTTTATGTTTGTATGTACTGCGTAGTTTTGTCGGGATGACGAAGGACTAGGGAGGGGGATAGTGTTAAGAAGCGAGATTTGCCAGTTAGGTAGTCGAGGAGCATCTCGGCATTTCCCGTTGTTTACAGTAGCTTCGGTATGAGTCAGAGTTGCCAGTTTGCCTGCTGTTTGTGAGCATAGTTATTTCATAAGTTATGCATTAATTTTTGTGCTCTTTATCTCTACAATGTTTTATTTATGCGATAGTTTGTTAAATTGTGTAATTTGATTTGGGTTTGTATGCTAAATATTTTACAGTGTTATGTAATGTAAGAAAGCTCTCGCATGTTTTGGACATCTTCGAGACAGCAACTGTTGTTCTCGTAGAATGTAGAAAACCCCAGAATATAGAAAGCTTATATAAGGATGGGGGAAGAGACTAGTTCAAGTTCAGTTGGTTTTCGGTTCAGTTTGAGTGTAGTGCATTGTCAGTGTCAGTGTAATTTGTTTATTTTCGGTACTTGTGAAAACAGTGAAGTGTTACTGAAGTTCGTATATCTTCGGTACTCGTGAAAATAGTGAAGTGTTGTCAAGCAATAAGTGTAAATGCAGTTAGTAAAGTTTGTAGCCTATAGTTCCAGTGCTTGTGAGAATAGGAAAGTGAAGTTGGAAAGCATTAAGTTAATTATTTGGAAAGTAAAGACAGTGAACTTAGGAAGCCAGTGTTTATTTACAACGCCTCTTCTGATCTTGTGTACTGTACACCTAAAGCTGACCATAGGAAGAACAACTCACTGGGCAACGTCCTTTCAATAATGTACCACTGCTGTCGGAGCCTGTGGCAGTGTGGGACGGGGACGTAACAATATTAACAATTTAGTACCCATTTCATTTAGACTTACGATGCATTCACTTATGAGTTCTGTTTAAAACGTGAGAAAATGTTAACCAAATACTTAATAGACATAAAATTTATAGTAGTACCGCATTCTTGCAGTCTTCAACATTAAATTTCGAAAGGGAAGGCAAGCATCAAGTTTCATATAACATCATAACCTGGTCACTCTTTATCATTGCTATCTGCATTATTTGATGTGGGGTGCACAGTCGTTCCACATAAGTACTGTCCATTAGAAAGTCGGTGTCAAGCTTTCCCGTCGCCTCTTAACTCTATTCTGTCCAAGGGCACATTAGAGTATTTATTCTGGCTAAATCTAGGCTATTTCATTCAACCTCGTACCTACTGGAAGTTCCTGCACCTGAACAAACCAATCTGTAGCTTGATCAGAGTAACTTCATGCGTCCCTGAAATGCCACAGGGTAAAACATTAGTAATACAGAGGCAGTCAAAACACCTGCGAAGGCTAGTTTTGTGTCTCATGGTCGACCAACTCGCACTTCCTTTTCCTCTTAACACCAGTTTTATTTAGCTGCATTACTGGTTCTGTAATATTCACCTGCCCCCAATCCATGCATTGCTCTCTCTCTCTCTCTCTCTCTCTCTCTCTCTCTCTCTCTCTCTCTCTCTCTCTTAATGATATGCAAGTTTCTCTTTACTACTGCACTGAACAACGAATGGAATATTACTGGAAAATTTGGACAAAGAAATATATATATATATATATATATATATATATATATATATAAATATATATATATATATATATATATATATATATATATATATATATATATATATATATATATATATAAAGCATTCGGGGGCCGGATGCTAATCGGCCGCCAGTTAAGTTGAATGAAGTTACCTAAAACTCAAATTTAAGGAAATCCCCCAAACTCTACGGCACTCAGTCGCCGCCTTTCACAAAGGGCCAGTCCAGAAAAAAATATATATGTTGGCTGGAGTTCGGTCGCCTTTGATCACATCCTCACCAAAAGTAAAAGTTTTCTGCACATCCAATAGCTGCAATTTCCTGAAGGTTTGATGAAAATTCGTCCAAAACTTTTAGAGATATTTTGGCAACAGAAACAAACACCCACAGACACACAGACACACACCGACAAAAACTGTATTGCCTCGCCTTGCTAAATGAGGGTAGTAATATTAAGCAGGGAGCGTGAGTTAAGAAGAAAGAGAAAGAGAAGGAAACAATGAGTAAAACAATGAGGAAATTAACGAAATAATGTAAAAAACCGACAGGGTAGAAAAAAAAATCTAAGGTGGAAGTCAATCAGTAGAAGAAGACATAAATAAGGAAAGAAGAACCCTCGCTCTTGGGTTGACACGTTAGGTTGAGTGACATGTTTTATTTAATTATTTAATTATCCTTGCACGAAGGAGATAATTTCGTATAACTTCGTAATAACCTCTTGTACTGCAAGGGGCAGTAAGAGCTATATTATTTAGGCCCTCTAGTTTCCAAAGTCCATGCTAACCAGAATTTATTTTTCTGGAGTTAACAAGAATACAATAAAAACTCCATCATCTTGGCAAAGACGTTAAAACGAAAGTGATAAAAACTGTTGCATCGAAATTTGTCGAGAGAGAGAGAGAGAGAGAGAGAGAGAGAGAGAGAGGAGGGAATAGTGTTAGTTTCTTAGATTAGGAGAAAAGAGGAAATTGAAAAAGGGATAGCGCAGAGAAGGAATAAGAAAAACTGAGATCAGAGAGAAGTAGAATGTGTGATGGTGTGCGTCCAGAAGTGCGTTGCATACATGCATGTGTGTGTGTGTGTGTGTGTGTGTGTGTGTGTGTGTGTGTGTGTGTGTGTGTGTGTGTGTGTGTGTGTGTGTGTGTGTGTGTGTGTACTTGCGCACGGGATCAGAAATCACGATATTGAGGCTGGGAGGATCCGTAATCGCACAATGATTAAGTTATAAATATTAATATGACTAAGTATCCTAGTACCGTACCTCCCTCCCCTTCCCACTTCCCCACACGCCCGTCCTCGACAAAATTTTCGTCTCTCGGGGGATTTAGTGTCAATCAGTAAATTATGTGGGCGCGCTTTTAGCCTTCCGCGCAGGCAAGAAAATTCTGAATCTCTCTCTCTCTCTCTCTCTCTCTCTCTCTCTCTCTCTCTCTCTCTCTTCATTAACTATTTCAGTGAGATTATTTTTTGTTATATGCTCGCTTTTGCCCCCCCCCCCTCTCTCTCTCTCTCTCTCTCTCTCTCCAAGAACTAATTCAATGAGATTTTTATATTATACGCTTGCTCTTACCCCTCTCTCTCTCTCTCTTTCTCTCTCTCTCTCTCTCTCTCTCTCTCTCTCTCTCTCTCTCCAAGAACTAATTCAATGAGATTTTTATATTAAACGCTTGCTCTTACCCCCCCTCTGTCTGTCTGTCTGTCTGTCTGTCTGTCTGTCTGTCTGTCTGTCTCTCTCTCTCTCTCTCTCTCTCTCTCTCTCTCTCTCTCTCTCTCCATGAATTAATTCAATGAGATTTTTTTATTATGTACTTTCTTTTACCTCTCTCTCTCTCTCTCTCTCTCTCTCTCTCTCCATTAACTAGTCAGTGAGATTATTTACCCCTTCCGCAATTCATTCCGGAAGGGGTGCATATGATCGTCGGCATTTATTTATTTATTTATTTGTGAGACTCTGCGTCGGTATCTCTTGAACCAATGAGCAGATCATCTTCAAACTCTGCACACTCGTTAGGTATAGCACACCGAGGGAATGATTCGAGTTTGGTGAAAATGTCCCAGGGTGAATGGCCTAGAATTTGGCTTTGAAAGGCCAGATTCAAGGTCATCCATATTTTGAGGCCTGTAATCAGCCAAACGGTGAGAGATTGGCACACTATTGTTACTATTAATTACCAGTAGGAAGTCATATATGAAGATCAAATGTAGCCTTTGATGACCCTGAAAGAAAGGTCAAATTCATGGTCACGCAGATTTTGAGACCCGAGAACAGCCAAATGATGGGAGATAGATGCATGGTTACTCTTAATCACTAATAGGATGTCATATATTTGCACCATTACATTTGACCCTGGGGGACACTGAAAAGTCAATGCCAAGGTCACATATGTCATATTTTGACAGCTTAAATCAGCCAAAAGGTGAGGGATAGGCACATGGTTACAATTAATCACTAATTGGAAGTCATATATGGAGATTCTGTTGGCACCATAAGACGTGACCTTGAATAGACTTGAAAGGACAAGCTCAAGGTCGATCAAATTTTAGTTTTACATCGCGAAACTGCCATTTCTTTTGGTAACATGGCTATTATCAAGTCATAAAGCTTCATTTAACCCAGTGTCCTTTCGCACTAAGCGACTTTGACCCCAACTGTGCCGGCGCGGGCGGGGTGTTGTGACCTCGGGGCACTTTGCTCTAGTTTTATATACCGTACATATATATATATATATATATATATATATATATATATATATATGCTCTCTCTCTCTCTCTCTCTCTCTCTCTCTCTCTCTCTCTCTCTCTCTCTCTCTCTCTCTCTCTCTCAATGAAATCAGTATTTTTTTAAACTAGAAAACACTCAGGGAACGCATATCTCCGCCAGTGCCATTGCCACTAAGAAAGATCCGGATCCTTACCCGCGCATATAGGATCCGGATCCGGATCCTTACCCGCGCATATACTATCGGATCCGGATCCTTCCCCCAAATTTATTTAATTCTTTCTTGGTCCACAGCCAACCTTTCCACAAAATTGCGTTGGAATTCATTGAGACTTTTGGAGACACTGTGAGGGATACTCCGGATCCGGATCCTTCTCAAAATTTAATCATTTCTTCGTTGGTCCATGGCCCACCTTTCCACAAAATTTCATCAAAATCCGTTCATTAATTTTTTAGTAATCCTACTAACAGATATGTGGATATAAGATCCGGATCTGGATCCGTATCAGCCCCTAAATTTAAATAATTCTTTCTTGGTCAATGGCTTGCCTTTCCACAAAATATCGTTGAAATTCACTGGGAACTTTTGGAGACACTGTGCAGGATACTCTGTATCCGAATCCGGATCCGCCCCCAATCACTTATCTGTCCCCAAATTCAATCATTTTTTCTTTGGTCCTTGGGCCACCCTTCCACAAAAAAAAAAAAAAAAAAAAAATCCGTTCATAACTTTTTGAGTAGAGTTATTAACAGACAATCAAACAGAGAAACAAACCAACGTGGGCAAAAACATAACATAACCTCCTTGTCAAAAGTAAATATATGCTCGCCTTTACCAGTGCTGGTGAAGTAGCACCAGGCAACAGGAGAACGCAACCTGATTCACTCATTTAACCTCTCATCTTTCGTATGTAATGGTGTACGCGTAGTAGTTACAAGTGCTTAGCGGCCCTATCAGACCACAAAGCGCTTGCTCCTGCCGAGGGCACTCGGACTTCGCCCTCGAATTTAACTGTTAAGAAGCTATCATGGATATTCGCACGATCAGATAATGAAAGTGAGGGGGTATGGAAAAAAAATTTAAATCGAGGGATACAGCAAGTATCTTTAATGAAACACGGTATTATAGTGAGCATTAACTGAGGTCAAATGCATTTATGATGGTGCACAAAAAACAAACGACGAAATGCAGATAACAATCCTTCGGTGTTCAGCCAGTGAGCACATTCATGATTGAAGTAAGGCACATGGAGAAGCACAGGGAGTGATTAGTGGTGGACCTTCAAGCAAGGGACAACTGTGTGTGCAAAGAACACTACTACCTAGTCTTCCAAGCAAAATATTCCATTTAGAATCGTCCAGACTTCATTTAACGTGCGGGGCATGCTTGAAGACTAACATTAAACAAAGGGATGAGTTAAACAATACTACCTGCAACGAATCCTCGTGAAATCTACTCACACCAAACATGACATGGACCTGCTCTGGCATACCAGGCATGCTCATACGAAATCTCAGCTCATACCACCCAGCGGTATGTCCTATTGGGGATTCCCAGTGTCTGTCAAATAATCGGGCACAAAAGTGACCTGCTACACACACAACTGATCACCCGCAGTTATAATTTACACCTTTTTTTGTTAGCTCATCAATATGCGTCTTTTGATGTATGGCACGTCAAAATCCACGATCAAATGTGGATAGACATGCACAGAAACAACACTTATTTGCATAGTATTATTGATAATTATCCACTATACCTCATACCAATTAATCTGGCCAGGCATGTATGGCAACACTGTTCCTGCCGAGATTCTGATTGGCTTGAGGTGTTTGTTCGATTTCGTTGTTGCTTAAACCGATACTCTATTATCAGATATGATGCTGAGTTTGTCGACAGTACAATCGTCAAAAGCAATAAGAAATCCGTTATATACTTAACAACAATGAAATTTTCATAGGAAGATAGAGATATGAGCCAACAAAGTATTATAAACCTCCAAGTCAAGGTCAGCATTCGAACAATTCCTTTATATCTCCCACACTTCATAATTTAACAGAAAATTAAGGAAACCTTCATAATCTAAGCATTGGTATAACACATTGAAATTTTAGGATCAGTCCGTGCTGTGATAATAGAGGAGATATAATGAAATAGTTTTCCTTTAGCCTACTTTGATTTCCGCGATTTTTTAGAGTTGTGGCTCGATTTAAAGGTGCGGACTGATCTTATAATTCAAATGTGTGATAACCCACCGCTTAGATTATGCAGGTTTCCTTAATTTCCTGTTATATTACGGAGCGTTGGGGATATAAAGGAATTGTTCGAATGTTGACCTTGACTTGGACTGTTGTAATACTTTGTTGACTCATATCTCTATCTTCCTAAGAAAATTTCATTGTTGTTAAGTATATAACGGATTTCTTATTGCTTTTGACGATTGTACTGTCGACAAACTCAGCATCACATCTGATAATAAAGACAGTATCGGTTTAAGCAACAACGAAATCGAACAAACACCTCCAGCCAATCAGAATCTCGGCGGGAACAGTATTGCCACACATGCCTGGCCAGATTAATTGGTGTGAGGTATAGTTGCTCTATCCTGGTACTGTTACCAGTTGATGATAATACTGAGATGAAGAAAACTCTTTGGTACAAAGGTACAAAGTCACAAAGGAAAGGAAACAACAACAAACCTGTTGGTCCGTTCAATGCTGTTTGGTATAGAGAAGGTTATAACTATCAAAAACTAATCTATCAGCTAAAGAAAATGATAAAAAAAGCAGGAAGGCTCCCTCAACCACCCACCAAACCCTCCAGCTGAAGCTGGCAGGAAATGGTAAGAAGGACCACCATGCGGCAAAGAAAAGCTTTAATGGAAATTTCATAAAAAAGAGCGAGATGAAATTTTATTCTACGCTGTCAACCTGAAAAGGAAAGCAGCATTAAGTCATAAATAATTATCGATGTTGTTCAACTCGTTTATTCATCCGGGCCCTGGAAAAAAGTAGTTTATATGGCAATAGAAATGTATCATTGAGGAGTAAACATATTATGCTGTGGGTTAGAAAACAGATGCATATCAATGCGACCTTTAATACTTCATCGTGGTTTACTACATTGGAGGGCAATTTGTTCAATATAGTTATATCTCCATTAAAGTAGAATTGCTTAACTTAATGTGACCTGAATCGTTTGCCGATTATTTTATGCCCATTACCTCTAGTATAATTCGAGCGATCAACTTTGAAGTATTTATCGATAGCCAAATATCAGTCCATTGAATATTTTAAATACTCAGATTAAATCGCCTCGTAACTAGCGTTTAGTTTAGGCAAAAAGAGTTAAGGCTTCTAGATTCTCCAAATATGGTTTATTTCTTCATTTGTGTATCATTTTGGTCACCCTTCGTTTCACTGTCTTTTTTGTATAAAGTCGACCAGAGGACATAATGCTCTAAGTGTGGGTGTATAGTACAAAGTGAGGATGATGTTTTCTGATTTATATTCGAATGCTCTACCAATGAATCCGATTAGTTTGTTAGCTTCCTTAGCAGTTTCCTTACACGCGGTACTATCATAATTCCTAAGTCTTTTTTCTTGATTAATATTATCTAGTTCAATTTTGTTCGTAGTGTAACTGGCTTTTTCAGTTCCACTTCCAGTGCTCAGCAATTTGCATATACCATATTAAAGCCCATCTGCCATGTTTTGGCTCAATTAATCAGTCGATCGAGGTCACTCTGGATTGCATGCCTCTGTAAAGATGTGCCCGCTCTGTTCCCAACTTTAGTATCAATAGCAAATTTGGATATTTTACAAAATAAACAGTCAGCTATTTTATTTGTGTATATTAAAAACAGAATAGGACCTAATATTGAGCCCTGTGGCACACCGCTAGTAATACCTTTCCAAAATGATTCCCTGCCATTAATTACAACTCTCTCTTTACGTCCTGTAAGCCAGTTATAAATCAATCCACCCGAGCATACTGCTTCCGAACCCATGCATATTCATTTTCTGAAGTAGTCTTCTGTAGGAACTTTATCAAATGCACATTGAAAATTGAGACAGACAATGTCAACAGATCCGGTCTCTGTGTATATACTTAATATATCATAGAAGAAACCTAAAAGATTCGTAAGGCAAAAGGAATTATTCCAAAAACCGTGTTGTGAATTTCTGATGAGATTATTATTTCTAAGTGCTTAACAGATTTGTCTCTGATAACAGTGTCGAACAATTTGCACACCAATGAAGTTAAGCTCGTTGGCTGACAATTTTCTGGGTGCGATTTGTTGCCCATTTAGAATATTGGAGTTACATTTGCTAATACCCACTCATGAGGCTTCTTACTTTTTCGTAGTGGGTTACAGAATGCATGGAAATTTTTTATTTGGTTTAAATTTACAAGTGGCAAGACGTACATCATTCTCCCTAACACACACGCACACACACACACACACACACACACACACACACACACACACACACACACACACACACACACACACACAAGAACAAAAAACATTTACTTGCTGATGTCCTTAAAAGTTTTAAAGAGGCCAGCGGAAAAAGGAGAGCAACGTGTCAATACCGACACCCCCTTTTCCCATCCCCCACCCTTGCAGAGTACTGGAAACCTTCGTATCCAAACTCCCTCACCCCTTCTGAATACCGAGACGTTCTCCGCACCCCCATCCACCCTTGCTGAATACCGAAACCTTACCCATACCCATGCCTCTCTTTGCTGAGTACCGAAACCTTCCTCACACCCACGCCTATCTTTGCCGAGTACCGAAACCTTCCCTACACCCACCCTTGCTGAGTTTCCGAGTAGATTTTAACGGTGATAAAATATCGCTTTAATATAGCTCTTGACGTTCACTCTAGCGACCCGGGTTCATTGATTATCCTGGAAAACGTTTCATTCATGAGAATATATTTTCGTTTCTTGTCCTCCTCCTTTCCTCCTCCTCCTATATCAGTTTGTCATATATTTTCCCCATCAGTCCTCCGCTCCTCTTCCTGCGCTTACTCTTTTACCTCGTCCTCCTTCCACTCCAGTGGTTCTCAGCCATGTACATGTGGTGTACTCTTTTACTCCAACCTTGTATAGTTGTGTACGCTATACTATTTAAGCTTTCCAAAACTGTACACCCAATCAAATTCTTTAGCATTATTAATTTTTGATGACAATAACGTACACGTCAGTGCTTGAAAATGTTAGGTATTTAAGTTAACCACGATTAAAATATTTTGGTAATGTATTTAATTTGAATATCCATATGAACATTACAAATTACTGACTGTTGGTAAGAACTAAAGCTGTCTGGCGATGTGAGTTTCTTTACTGGTACATTTTTTTCCGTCAACTAGGCGGCATACTCATATGGTCGGGTTCAAAGTGGGAGTGTGGTTACTGAAGGTGTATCTGATTAACCTGATAGCGGCACAATGGTGCACAAAGGACAGGATATGGAGGTTCCAGCCAAATAGGTTACCCATGGCAATATTTTAGTGAAAAGTAAAACATCGGTTGGTATATAAACAAGAAATACAGCTTATCCAGGAATCGAAACACACAGTAATAAAAAAATGAAGGTGACGTGCGTTCTCCCAGCTAAAGCCCCATGCACCCCAGGAGGTTCAAGTATTGTACTTCAGGCTGAGAACCGCTGTCCTACTCCTAGTATTTTTTTTTTTCTTTCCTGTAAATATGGCCTTTTCTTCTCGTTTTTTCCAGTCTTCCAGCACCTATTCTTCCACCTACTGCCTCTTCCGTCGCCGTCGTCGTCCTCGTTGTTATTGCTTGTTGTTGTTGTTGTTGTTGTTGTTGTTGGGATGATGATGGTGATGATACTGATGATTTTATTCTCACTACATAGCAAATGTCGTTCTCTTCCTCCTACCTTTCTTTCCCCTACTCATTCTCCTTCTATCTCCTCCTCCTCCTCCTCATCATCATCATCATCATCATTCTCATTGTTGCAATGATCTTTTCATTCTTTACAAATATACCTCCTGTTCTCGCTTCCTCATTTCCTCTTCTTCCCACTGCTCACCTCTAATGAGGGAGGATGAAAACAAGAAGGGAGAAGAAGAAATGAGAGAGAGAGAGAGAGAGAGAGAGAGAGAGAGAGGGGGGGGGGGATACAAAGGAAAACAAACAGCAACATATCATATGGTCCTTTCGAGACTGTTTTTGCATGGAAGACTATGATTATGATATCTAATTCTATGAGGGGAGGATAAAGAGGGCAAAGTAAGAATGCTCTTCCCCCCAATTACCATACTCTTCAGCCAAAGCCGACAGGAAAAAGTGAGAAGGACTACCATGTAACATAGAAAAAATGTCATGAAAATGTTTCATAGCAGAGACTGAATAGATATATATATTCTATATTCCGCCCTATCTTGTCTGCAAGGGAAAAAGGGAAGATAACTATCAAGCAACAATATTGGCCTGTGGTCCTAATGGACACAGGTTCGAATCCCGGTTGAGTCAGGGAACAGTTTAAGAATTTGAATTGCATAAAGCAACTTTACTGATCTACCAGACGGCCCGCCGCTATGTAAAAATAACCCCGGTAGTACCGATACACCAGTCCTGTATGAACGATGGGTGTTAGCGCCGAAGTGGTGACATGTGTAGGTGTATATTATGTAGGAGAACTACTTGGCCTTGGGAACAGGCTGTGTGGTCTATGCCCAGAGTCGGACACATAAAGAAATGAGTGAAAATGTTTACCTATAATCTTTTAACCATTAGCTCTAGTGTAAACGAATGTTCTAGAGTTAAGTACTTATCAATCACCTACCAATCACCATAATGTCGTCTTTAATAACTATATATACTTGAATCAGGTCTCCTCATAATTAGCACTTTGGTAAGTTAAATGGCTTTAGTTCTTAAAGTTCCTCATCTGGCTTGTTTTATAAAAAGGAAAACAGGAATGATTATTCACCCTATGCAAAGGAAATGAAAAAAAAGAAGAGTGTGGTAATCATAGGGGCATTTGTTTTCTTAGTGTTGTAGGAAAAGTTTATGGTAGGATACTTATTGAAAGAGTTAGGGAAATAGTATTGAAAAGAATATGTACATTTAAGATGGGAGGAGGTTGTGTGGATCAAATATTCATTCAAGATGTTTAGTGGAAAAGTTTCTAAAGAAGGAAAAGAAATTGCACGCTGCCTTCATGGATTTGGAGGAAGCACATGGCAGAGTGGATAGACAAGGTTTGTGGCAAATATTAAAAATTTGTGAAGTAAATGGGAGGCTGTTGAATGCAGCAAAGATTAAATATGAGGGCGCTAGGGATGCAGTGCACGTGGATAGTGAACTGAATGAATTTATCTCTCTCTGAATGCTGGACTGAAACAGGGATATCATGTCTCCATGACTGTTCACTCTGAATATGGATGGAGTTATAAAAGAGATACAAGATAGGGTAGCCTAGTGGATGTTGGAGTGGCCTTAAAGAGAGAGGGCAGTGTCTGGAAACTTCCTGTACAGTTGTTTGCTGATGATACTGTATTGTTAGGTGAAGCCTAAGGGGAACTGCAAGCATTGGCGAATGAGTTTAGGATAGTATGTAAGACGCGGAATGAAAAGATGAACGTAAGGAAGAGGAGAGTTGTGATTTCCGAGAGAAATGAAGTCACTGGATGCGCAGTGAGGCTGGATAGTGATGAAATGGAAACTGTGAGTGCATTTAAGTACCTGGGTAGTGTGATGAGTAAGGATGGAAATATGGAGGATGAAGTGCTTGAAAGGGTACAACAGGGAAGAAATGTTGCTGGTTCATTGACAGCAGTGATAAGAAATAAGGAAATGAGCAAGTAAGTAAAAATGTAGCTGTGTGATGGTGTTATGATCACCCATTCTTACGAATGTAAGCGAAGCTTGGACGTTGTTGGAAGGAAACAAGAGTGAGAGCACTGGAAGTTAGCATATTTTGAAGGAGCATGTGGGGATACATGGAGAGACAAACTGACAAATGAGGAAGTGAAGGAGCAGTCTGGTGTGGACTGACAGAAAGCTTTAGAATAAAGACACTGAGGTGGTTTGGCCATGTGGAGAGGATGGAAAGTGAGACTAGCTAGGAGAGTGTATCTGAGTGAGATGAAGGGAAAGGAGAGGAATGGCGAGACCGAGGATAAGATGGAGGAATGGAGTAGTTAGATACGTATATGAGAGAGAGGTGTAACTTGAGGGGAAGGCAGCGAAATGACAGGGGACAGGGTGACATGAAGGGGATTTGTTGGTGGCCACCCCTTGCGGGATCAAGGCGTCGCGCAATACATAGAGATTGTAATAATGATAATAATAATAATAATAATAATAATAATAATTATTATTATTATTATTATTATTAGTAGTAGTAGTAGTAGTAGTTGTTGTTGTTGTTGTTGTTGTTGTTGTAAACTTGGGAATGGCGATGCTGTTAGCGTAATAACTTTTGGAATAGGGAGTCAGTAATCAATATTGAGAGAGAGAGAGAGAGAGAGAGAGAGAGAGAGAGAGAGAGAGAGAGAGAGAGAGATGTATATTGTCCAGGCCGAGAAAAGAATTGAAGGAGGAGATTTGGTATGTGAAAAGCAAAATGAGAAGGAAAGCACGAGGAGTAACAAACAAAGAAGGAGCAATGACAGAGTACAACATGCACGACCTGCAAATGGTCGATGGGCCGAATATTTAAGTTTGGCCTGTGACTTTTTCCTTCAGAGGTTAAATATCAAAATCGAATTTCACCATTCTTCCCAAAGAAGAATTTACATCACACAGTTATCTCGATTTTTTAAAAACTTCTCTGTGGTCTTGACCATTGAATATGTCCTTGTAAGCTTGAACCCGTCCAAAAACTTTTGTTTATAGTGTATATAAACTGTTAAAGTTGACCTTGCTATGTGATATTTATCAACAACCTTTTATTCTTACAAACAATCGGTCAGGCTTTTAGGCTACGTCATCTCATGCACGAAATTTAATTTTACTCACCTCTAAACTGCAGAAGTTATTTAGTTCAACACACAAACAAATGGTTCGAATTTTGATCGTGCCTTGTGACCACCTTTGAATGAATGTTCTCAACAGTGATTGCCTACGTTCTTTCCTGATCCATAACATACAACTTGGAGCAACTCAGATCAAAATCGTTTGAGATAACCTTGCTATGTAACCTTGGGTTTTGACCATCCTTTTGTACGTTCTCTTTTGGCTGGTTGCATTCAGGTTTTCAAAAATGATTGCGTACGTTCTTTCCTGATCCTTAACACATACAGTTTGGAGCAACTCAGATCAGAACGGTCTGAGATAACCTTACTATGATACCTTGGGTTTTGACCATCCCGTAGTACGTTCTCTTTTGGCTGGTTGTACTCAGAATCATTTTTATCGCCCGCGTTTAGCAAGGCGGAGTGATAATGTTTTTGCCCGCGTTTCGCTCTTCTCTCCCTGTGTGTGTGTGTGTGTGTGTGTGTGTGTGTATCTGTTACCATTATATCTCATGAACGGCTTGAGCTATCAACATCAAACCTTCAGGGTAACAAGATATGGCCAAAATCTTGGACGAGATGATCTCCTGTAAACCAGGAAAGCATTTACATTGCTGGGTGGTAACCTTATTACCAATCAACACGTGTTCCCTACGTGACAATAAATGGGTTGGCGGAGGGTTAGTGCCCCTCCCCGGAAGACAACTAACCAAAAATACCAGCAAGAAGCCTCCGACAAGGACTGACCAAAAGGTAACGACCAAGGACAGAACAAAGGACATGGTACGGATAGCGACTTGGAATGTAAAGGGTTGCAAATGATAAGGTGAAAGAGAGATTGTCCAGGTGCTTAAGGGTGCAAAAGTGGATGAATGTGGATTAAATGAAACTAAATGGAGAGGTGAGCGTGTGAGAGAATGGGAGTATGGATGGGGTATATGCGTGGGAGCAGGTGAGAATGAGAGGGCAAGAGAAGGAGTGTGTATTGTTGCGAGTAACAGATGGAAGAAGAATATAAGAGAGTATGGATCGGTTGGCTCAAGGATTGTGTGGGTAAACCTGAAAGTTGGACTACAAATGAGGGCGACTGTGTGCGTGTATGCGCCAATGCAAGATCGTGCAAGTAGAGTGAGAGAAGAGTTCTGTACAAATTTGGAAGCGTGCATGGAAAAGTTTGAAAGGAGTGAGAGAGTGTTTTTGATTGGAGATGTGAATGGAAAAGTAGGGAATGTGAAGGTGGATGGAGTAGTTCGTGAGTGGGTTATGCCTGTAGAGATGGATGAGAATGGCAGTGCTTTAGCGAACAATTGTGCCGGGAGGGGGTTCGTGATAGCCAATACCCTCCTGAAGCACAAAATGATCCATTGGTATACAGGCGAGTGATGAGAAGGGTGGGTCATGAACTGAATGAATGGAAGGCAATGACTGATTATGTGTGTGTGGATGAAAGGATGAGGTGTGTAATGGATGCAAGAGTATATAGAGGTTGGGGGAGTGGACTTTCTGATCACCACTTGATGGTGGTCAGAATCAAGGTCCAAAGGAAATGGAGAAATAGAAGAAGGGACGGACAGGAGGAGGTGGATCATGCAAGGAGAGTGGAAGGGTTGCAAGACTATGGAAAAAAGGCTGAATATAAGAGGGAAGTGGAGTGATTGGGTATATATGGATTGGAGCAGATGAGGGACGTGGAAGGTGTGTGTAAGATATTCACAGAAGAAATATGTGCAGCATATGAGGTGATGTGTGGATTGAAGAGAAGATGAAAGGGGGTGCAGGGAACAGCATGGTGGAATGAAGATGTGAGAGAGGCTGTGGCACAAAAGAAGAAAACATATAGTGAGTGGATGAGAAACAGGGGGGTGGAAGAATTTGAGAGATGGAAGAGAGAGTTATACGTAGAAAGGAAGAGAGAGGTGAAAAGATTAGTAAGAGAGAGTAAGAAGAGAGTGGACGAGGAACTTGGAAGGAATGTGAATGTAAATTGGAGGGAATGTAAGAAAATGTTCTGGAAAGAGGTAAAGAGAGTTAGACAGGATGCCAAAAAAGTTAGTCGGGGAGTGAAAGATAAAAATGGTGGATCACTAGTAGAGAAGGGAGAAAAAGTGAGCAGATGGAGAGAACACTTTAAAGAACTGTTGAACATAGAGAATGAAAGCAATGCAAGTGTAAGTGGCTGGGGAATGGCTAGGAGACGGAGGGATGTGAAAAGAGAGGAAGAAATCAGTAGGATGGAAGTTGTGGAAGCAATGAAGGAATTGATGGAGTGTGTGGTGAAGTGCTGAAGCATGGGGGAGAGATAGTAGTGGAATGGATGTGGAAGATGTGCAGATTGGCCTGGGAGGAAGGTAGAGTCCTGGATGATTGGAAATCAGGTATACTTATTCCCCTGTGTAAAGGAAAAGGGGAAAAAGAAGTATGTGGTAATCATAGGGGCATTTGTCTTCTTAGTGTAATAGGAAAGTATATGGTAGGACACTTATTGACAGAGTTAAGGAAACAACAGAGGAATTAGTTGGAGAAGAACAGGGAGGTTTTAGGAAGAGAAGAGGTTATGTAGATCAGATATTCATTCTTAAATTTTTAGTCGAAAAGTTTCATGAGAAGGGAAAGAAGTTGTATGCGGCCTTCATGGATTCAGAGAAAGCATTTGACAGGGTGGCTAGACAAGGATTGTGGAAAGTATTATGTATGGAGTAGATGGGACGTTGTTGAATGCAGTGAAGAGTATGTACGAGGGTGCTAAGGCTGCAATGCATGTATGAACTGCGTGAATTCTTTTGTTTGAAGGTTGAACTGAAACAAGGATGTGTCATGCCTCCATGGTTGTTCAATCTGTACGTGGATGGGGTTATAAAAGAGATACAAGGTAGGGCAGTGGATGTTAGAGCGGCCATAGTGAGAGAGGGCAGTGTTTGGATACTCCCTTTACCGTTTCTTGTTTGCAGATGATACTGTGTTGTTAAATGAAGACGAAGGGGAGCTGCAAGGTTTGGTGGATGAGTTTGGGAAAGTGTGTAAGAAAAGGAATCTAAAGGTAAATGTAGGGAAGAATAAAGTTATGGTCATCGAGAGAAGTGAAGTCAGTGAATGTTCAGTGAGGTTGGATGAGGAGGAAACGGAAAATGTATGTTTAAGTACTTGGGTAGTGTGATGAGTAAGGATGGAAGTTTAGTGGGTGAAGCGCTCGAAAGGGTACAGCAAGGATGAAAGGTTGCTGGTTCCTTGAAAGCAGTGATAAGAAAAAAAGAAGTGAGCATGGAAGTGAAAAAGTTGCTATATGACAGTATTGTGATACCAACTCTAACGTATGGAAATGAAGCTTGGACCTTACTGGAAGGACAGAAGTCAAGAGTGAGAGCAGGGGAAATGAGTTATTTGAGAAAAGCATGTGGAGTTGCATGGAGAGACAGACTGACAAATGAGGAAGTGAAGGAGCTTTGTGGTGTGGATGTGGATGTGATAGGAAGCGTTAGGAGAAACGCACTGAGGTGGTTTGGCCATGTGGAGAGGATAGAGAACGAGAGACTGACGGGGAGAGTGTATGTGAGTGAGGTGGAGGGGGGAGAGGGAGGGAGAGGGGGAGGGGGAGGCCAAGGATGAGATGGAGGGATGGAGTGGAGAGGGATATGAGAGAGGGGTGGTGGATGAGTTTGGGAGAGTGTGTAACAAAAGGAATCTAAAGGTGAATGTAGGGAAGAGTAAAGTTATGGTCTTCGAGAGAAGTGAAGTCAGTGAATGTTCAGTGAGGTTGGATGAGGAGGAAATGGAAAATGTGAGTATATTGAAGCACTTGGGTTGTGTGATGAGTAAGGATGGAAGTTTAGTGGGTGAAATGCTCGGACGGGTACAACAAGGAAGAAAAGTTGCTGGTTCCTTGAAAGCAGTGATAAGAAACAAGGAAGTGAGCATGGAAGTGAAAAAGTTACTACATGACAGTATTGTGATACCAATTCTAACGTATGGAAGTGAAGCTTGGACCATACTGTAGGGACAGAAGTCAAGAGTGAGAGCAGTGGAAATGAGTTATTTGAGAGGTGCATGTGGAGTTACATGGAGAGACAGACTGACAAATGAGGAAGTGAAGGAGCTTTGTGGTGTGGATGTGGATTTGATAGGAAACGTTAGGAGAAACACACTGAGGTGGTTTGGACATGTGGAGAGGATGGAGAGCGAGAGACTGACGGGGAGAGTGTGAGTGTGGTGGAGGAGGGAGGGGGAGAGGGAGGCCAATGATGAGATGGAGGGATGGAGTGGAGAGGTATATGAGAGAGGGGTGTGTGAGCTATGAGCAGGGCGGTGAAATGGCGGGGGACAGGGCGACATGGAGGCGATTTGTTTGTGGCCACCCGTTACGGGATTAATGCGTCTGGCAATAGATAGATAGATAAATAGACAGATGGTTTGTAAGTAGCTTGATACTTGGCAAACAGCTTATTCTGGCGGGCGATTAGCATTCGGCTTTCCAATACTTTTCTTTCATTTTCCTTGTCTTTTCCTGAACCTTTACAGAAATTTTTGTCTAAGGCGGATATAAACTGTTCAAGTTAACCTTGCCGTGTGATGTTGACCTATGACCTAAAAAAATATTTCCTACGATGACTTTCAAGCATTCCACGAAGTTTGATTAAAATCGGATGAAAGCTGTTTATTTATTTATTTTTTTTTTTTGCGTCAGACTCACAAGTCGATAATTGACCTCGTCATGTGACCTTGATTTCTGCTAATCATAATCAAAATTGAAACACTTCATTCTTGCCTTACCTTCAGGCCTTTCAAACCTTATCCCATCCTTGGTCAAAGTTCGGTAATAACTGTCTGTGTTGATTTTGCTTGGTCATCGTTTCACGATCACCTTGTATTTTTTTTATCTATTGTTGTAAAAAACAGCAGGTTTCCTTACTGGGTGAACATAAGTCTTCCCCCAAGTTTGGTTAAAATCCAGTAAAAACTGTTTCAGTTAGTTTGTTCACACACACACACACACACACACACACACACACACACACACACACACACACACACACACACACACACACACACACACACACACACACACACACAGTGAGTTAAAAACTAAAGAGAATAAAGAATTAATGTTTAGATTGGAGCTGATAAATGATATGAGGAAATATAATCTGAAATATAATATTAAGTAAACGAAAATAGTATTACAATATTAAGAATACTGGGAAAAAAATGCAGTAGGGATTACAATGTAATACGGGAAATTCATTGCACGATGACAGAGAACTCGAGGTGTAGATGGGAATATCTGATGAGGGTGACTGTGATCCAGAGATAATAGAGAATGAGGGAACAAAGTACAAGGGGAAGCAAGTGATTCATTCAAGGATGTTTTATTATAACTGTATTGTGAGTCAGTGTCAAGGAAATGGAAATAGACTGAAAAGTGGGTAGTTAAGTAGCTAGTGAAAGAACAGTCATTTTAATCGGAGGAATGGTTGGGGATTATTGCTCACATTTGCCACTCAAGGGAAAAACGGCTAATAACTGTTGACTTAAATGTCTGGACAAAGATGCCCAGGCCCGTGTACATACACGCATGATGGATGACTGAATATGGGGATGGATTAGGAATATGGGGATGGGAGATGGATGGGAAGTATGGAATATAATGGGAGACGTAAAAGGAAAAAAAAACAAAAAAAAATGTAACAGACACATGGGAGAAGAGGGAGATACATAAAGTATTACAAATTAGGAATAGAGGTATTGGAGAATAGGGAGGTGCGAGAAAGATGTGAAAAATAAGAACTAATATGAAAAAAAAAAAAGTCGGAAAACCTGTGAGCACAGTTATAGGATAAGATATCGATGGGACAATAATCGAAGATACGGGGGAAGGCGGGAAAAAAAAAAAAACAAAAAAAAAAACAGAAAACACGTAATGTGGATTGACAGATGGAAAGGATAAAAATATAAAACGGGAGAGTTGCGAAGGGAAAGACAGGAAAATAGGAAAAGGAAGTGTGGTAGGAGGTGCCACAAATGTACGAAAATTTGGGTCACAATATATAGTTTGTTCGATGATGGGAACCAATATTTGATAATAAATACCTTGTATCGCACAGCCATAGCGAGCGCGACGTACGCTCAAAAAACATTTAGTGAGTGAAGTTCTGGGCAACCCTGTGTGTGTGTGTGTGTGTGTGTGTGTGAAATAAGTAAATAAATTTACACAATCTATCTATCTATCTGTCTGTCTATCTATCTGTCTATCTATCTATCTCTATATATCTATCTATCTGTCTATATATATATATATATATATATAAGCCACGTTGTTTGTTTGTATGCTTGTCCTTCAGTCACACCCAAAGGCCAGAGATCCCCAGACCCATACACATTCTAGATCAGGGTGACCCAAGGACGGTTTTAGGGGGAGTCAAAATTCAGATCTGGATCATTTGAGGTCACTGGTACCGTATTCGCCCTTTTTTTTTCCCTCCGGGCAACGCCGGGTTCCCCCGCAGCCCAGTTTTTGGCATGGATACTCCCATAACCTCCAGTTCGGACATAGGCTATGTGAAGTTGACCTCCGAGATCATTTGAGGTCACTGGTCGGAGGTCATTTGAGGTCATCGATAATACACTCTCGAACGACTAGGCCCAGCAGCCCAATTTTTGGCATGGAGACTCACATGACCTCCATTTCTGACGTAGGCTATTTGAGGTTGACCTCCGAGGTCATTTGAGGTCACCGGTAATAGTAAACATGTGCGCACAAATACTGCGCGTTACTCTGCAATAGCCGGCATAGGAAGTTCCTGGGCCTCTTATAATCCCTCTTCAAAAGCATAGGAGGTACAGCTCCGTTCAGAAGTTCGTACTACACCCAATGTGGAAGGCTCAAGCCTCTGTCCGCTCTTTCTGGACGACATGTTAATACCCCGAACCTCTCGCCACCACAGACAGAGCAGCAAGTACCGGAACAGTTTCAGTCACACGACGAATGCGAAATTTGAAATGAAACTGATATTTATTTAGATACTGGCAAGTATGATTACATATTAATGAAGGAAATACGTGGACAAATTGCGGTTGTGATGAAAATATGTATTCAAATAACAAGTTACAATACACAAATAGAGGGAAATGAAGAAGTCTGATATGAATCAATAAGTGAATTATGAGTTGACTATTCTCCCACTGAAACGCGCACACGGGCACACACACACACACACACACACACACACACACACACACACACACAAACGTAAACACAAACACACAAGAACAACAATAACAATAACAGCCACCATCACGACCGTCTCCGCCACCTACCACCACCCACCACCACCGCCGTCACCCACCAACGCCCACAATCCACCACCACCGCCGCCGCCGCGACCACCGAACACCACCACCGACGCATTAACAAGTCGCATATGTAGGTAAAGACACTGAAAGAGTTTACTTCATCCGTCCTGTTTGTGTGCGAAGGCCAAGGAACACATTATATTTATTACGTGTGAGTGACCTTGCTTCGCGTAGGCGGTGGAAAATATATAAGGATAATTATACAGATGTTTTCAAACAAAAATAGACAATTTCATTTTTATTTGTTTTTTTTTATCTATCTATCTATCTATCTATCTATCTATCTATATATATATATATATATATATATATAGATATAATATATATATATATATATATATATATATATATATATATATATATATATATATATATGAGCCTCTGTAGTACAGTGGTAAAGTGTGCGTTTTCGTACACTGAACTACGAGGGTTCGCGCCCCGCCAGGGTAATAAACTTTGGGAGCATTCTTCTGGCCACGTACTGCATTGGCGGACACAAGGGGTGCTGTGGTTGAACCAGTGTCACATACTAAAGTATGCTTGCACCCAGTCGGCTTGCGCGGGCCGATTACACTTGGTTCACAGAATACACACACATCCAAAGCCACTCCAACACAACATTTACACTTACAAGCATTTCTCACCCTACATACAATCTCTATTAGACAGCCTAAGCCACTTGTTAGAGATACATTGGCTGTATCGTCCCCACTTCGATAGGGATAGGCCGGTCCTGCAGTGGACACTCAAACGGCTGATGAGATAAGATTTATATATATATATATATTATATCTGTCTATCTATATCTATCTATATTATATCTATAGCTGTCTATGTATACCGTATCTAACTATCTGCAGTCTATCATATTTATATCTTTATTATATCTATCTATATTATACCTATCTATCTATATCTGTCGATTATATCTATCTGTACTATATCTGTTTATCTAATATCTATCTCTCTATCTCTATCTATATTATTTCTATCTCTTATATCTATCTATCTATCTATCTATTATATCTTTCTATTGTATCTCTATTATATCGATCTTTCTATTGTATCTCTATTATATCTATCTATCTATATATACATATCCTTAATATAATGATAACAGTTGCCTAACTTTTCATATCAATATCGGGTCCAGCTTCCCTCTTTCTCAATCACTGCTTTGCAACCTGTCAGGCATGGAGCTTACAAGGCCACGGATGAAGTCATGTTGCGCCGGCAACGTTCCCACTGATCGTTTACGTGGTTGAGGAGTTCATTTCTTGTCCTCTCGTCAGTCCTGGCTGCCAGGTATTAACCATTTCAGCCCAAACGTGTTCTATTACATTTAGATCGGCCCCTTTGGCGAGCCAGTCTAAGAGCTGAAGTGT
>NC_137063.1:15103721-15111221 GCF_032717465.1 Coenobita brevimanus
ACATCCTTCCATCCTCTGCTTTTATCAGCTTTTCCTTCCCAGACTCTCCCTTTCGCACCCATTTCACCTCCTTCCAAAACATTTTCTTATTCTGCTGAAATTTCTCAGTCAACCGCCTACCCCACCTCTTATTTGTTGCCACTTTAGCGTCACTCACAGCCCTTTTTGCCTTATTCCTCTTTTCCTTATACCTCTCATATGACACCTCATCCTTTCTCTGCAGCCACACTTCATATGCACATCTCTTCTTAGCCACAGTGATACTTACTTCATCGCACCACCATTCACTTCCTTTTCATAAACCATCACCCACTCGTCTCACACCACACACCTCTTCAGCATGCTTCACCACAGCACTCTTAAACAAGTGCCATTGCACCTCCACACTGCCATTTTCCTGATGTTTCACTGCATTCCACTCATCTTTTAACTTCTCCTGATACTCCATCATTTTCTCTCTTTTATCCAACTCACTTTCAAAACCTCCCTCCCACACCTAACTCTCCTAGCTCTCACCCACCTCATACCTACTCTCAGCTTACCCTCCACCAGGTAGTGGTCAGACATACCTCCCCCACCCCTCTGAAAACTCTCACATCCAACAGTCTTTATTTTACATTCGTGGGCACAACCACATTTTTTTTTTTTTATGTGTCCGACTCTGGGCAAAGGCTTCAGGGCCTACTTCTTTGGGGCAGTGGCTTATCCCAAGACCCAGTAGTCCTCCTACACCTGCACATGCCACCATTTCGGCGCGACCACCCACCGTCCATTTTGAATGCATGCTAGGGCTGTCTCATGGTGGTCCTTCGAATTAAACTCCTTGTTCACAGCTGAAAATTCATGACAAATCAAATATCCTGGTTTGTGACTGTGTTCGAGAAAGAAATTCTTCTCTGTCCATATTTCTTGGAACACTCGACATCCAGAATCCACTTTCCTACATTGTGTTGCCATGTGACCGAATGCATAAGAAGCAGATATTAAGCATGTTGTCAAAGTACATATTTAAGGAGTACAAAGGAAAACAATAAATCATAGCAAGGAACAACATAGCAAACTACACACATAGGAACAACAACATAGGAAACAAAACACCATCGGAAACAAAACACCATAGGAAACAAAACAACAATGAAAACAGAATAACATAGCCAAAAATTGATGCAAGTTGCTTATCCAAGCCTGCTGATGGTCAGTATGCACCTATCCTCAATAGCGACTGGTAGACTGATGGATGAGCATCAATATTGACTTGTTGAAGGGGGGGCGGGACATTTTAAAACTAGAAAATGCTCAGAAAGTGCATACCTCCGCCAGTGCCATTGCCATAAAAATGGATCTGGATTTGGATCCATGGATATAGGATCCGGATCCAGATCCACCCGTTGAATTTATCAGTTCTTTCTTGGTCCCAGGCCCACCTTTCCACAAAATTTCATTGAAAAAACATTTGCCTCCAAATCTAATAATGTCTTCATTGGCCCATGGCCCACCCTTCCACAATATTTTATCAAAACTTGTTCATAACTCTTTGAGTAATTCCGGATCTGGATCCATGGATATAGAATCCGGATCCGGATCCGCATCCACCCTAAAATTTAATCAATTCTTTCTTGGTCCATGACGCACCTTTCCACAAAGTTTCATTGAAATTCATTAAGAACTTTGGATGTATTGTGCAGGAAACTCAAGATCCGGATCTGGGTCCGGCCCAAATATTTAATCGTTTCTTCCTTGGGCCATGGATCACCCTTACCCAAAATGTCATCAAAATCTTTTGTAACTTTTTGAGCAATCTTGCCAACAGACAAACGATGAGACAGACAAACCAACAATGGATAAAACATGACATCCTTGGAGGTGGTAATTATTGTTTTTTGAGCAAAATTTTCGCACCAACTAAAAAAAAAAAAAAAAAAGCATTTATTTAAAATAATCATTATTTATCAAATACATCGCATGCATGTTGTTGTTTACTGCACGAGCCAAATGATCGCATTGGACAATAATGTTTGCACATCTGGCAGTGCTGGATCACTGAGTGCTGAGTGCACCATGTCATAACCTCCTCATCTGAGCTCATATTTTAATACAAACTTTTTCAAACAAACTAATTCTAACTCGTGTTTGCCATAGTGTTTAATAGCCAATAAGACACTGTTTTTTCATTTACCGAGTAAGTGAAAAACGGGAATATTTTTGTGAATTGTAGAGCATACTGATGGGCCAGTCAGATTAGTTCCACGGGCCGGGTCAGGTCCACGGGCCGTAGGTTGCCGATCCCTGCCATAAGGCCTTGACCTTTGATCAGTTGTTTTCAAAAACTATAGGTCAGGCTCTAGGTTTACACTCATACCTCCCACCAGATTTGGTCCCGTTCAGATCTAAACTATTTCATTAATTTTTCTTACACACACTCACACAAGGGTCGAACTGTGAACTGTCTCTGTGACCTCCAACTGTTTGTTCTCAAAATCGACTCCCTTCGTTCACTCCCAACTCTCAACCTTTCCACCAAACTTAGTTTAAATCGGATCAAAACTTGAAGTTGGTCT
This sequence comes from Coenobita brevimanus, assembly GCF_032717465.1. NCBI lineage: Eukaryota > Metazoa > Arthropoda > Malacostraca > Decapoda > Coenobitidae > Coenobita > Coenobita brevimanus. The sequence goes on from NC_137063.1 coordinate 15,106,280, forward strand.
TGCCATGTGTCCTTGACATTTAAATTATAAGTACAAAAAATAAATAAATTAAATAGGTCAAACCCTTGGCTGATGCCCAACAATATTATCGTTTCGTTAATGTCGGATGAAAACTGTTGGTATAATACTATTGCAGTATAGCGCCCTCACTCACTTGCCTACAACTCAAGTAACTTTATTACAATAATCAGCGAGGAACAATATGAGATGGTAAAAGGCTATCAGCATCTATGGAAGCCGTCATCTTAAAGAAGGCCCTAAAAGTAGAGTACCGTTACAGTCGTTGGTGGTGGCAACTGTATAGTATAAATGGTACTCTCAAAATACATTCCTGGTTTTTGCTTTCGCTAGCACATTCTCCAAAACACATTCCCTCCCATCCTGACTAGAGTCCTGTACGTTTATATGTAAACTCGCCTTTCCCCCCCCCCCCTCTCTCTCTCTCTTTCTTCCCCTTCCCCTTTCCCATTCAATATCCCTTCCCCTTCCTCTTCTCCTTCCCTTTCCCTCTCCTCGGGGGCAGGGTGGCTCATTGGTAGAGCGCCTGACTCAAAACCGAAGGGTCGAGAGTTCGCGCCCCGTCTGGGAAGCTGCCCTGCTGGGAGAGGTAGCGCTCTCCCGTCACTTAGCGGGGCTATACGATCGATGAAGGTGTAGCTCGGTGAATTCATATCTCCATTTTCCCTCTCCTCTTTCCCCTACCGCCCCTCTTCACCTTCCCCTTCTTCAGTGTTCCCTTTTCCCTCACACATCCAATCCCCTTCCCTTTCCACTTTTCTTCCATCTTTCCTTTCCCTTCCCCTTCCTTTTCCTCGTCCCTTTTCCCTTACTCCTTTTTTTTTTTTTTTTTCTAAACCCTTAAGGGGATACCTATGTATCTGGACAACACAACACGATTGCTGTACCCTTATCCCCGCCTCCATCTCCCCCAGTTCGTCCCAGCCCTCCCCTCTCCTATTCTTATTGCTTGTGGTTTTCCTTTCTCGCCCTCCTCATTTTTCCTCGTCTGTCCTTTATTGTCTTAAGCCTTCTTCTACCTTCCTCTCCATTCGTCACCTCCAAAATTTTTCTCCACTCTTTTTCCTTCTCCCTTCCTTCAAACATTTCCTCCCTCTTTTCTCACCTTCTCTTCCCGTCCTTTCCCTTCTCGTTCCTCCCCTTTCCTTCCCTTCCCTTTCCTTTCCCCTCCTCTCTCTCTCTCTCTCTCTCTCTCTCTCTCTCTCTCTCTCTCTCTCTCTCTCTCTCTCTCTCTCATCTTTCTTTTTATCTCCCCATCTCTCACCACTTTAAGCTTTCCCATTTCCCTTTTTACGTTTCTTGTCACATTACGTTCTTTTCCTTTCTTTATACTTCTTTTTCCTTCTCCATGACAGAGTCTTCTCTCGTAAATTAATCCACCGTATTTTTTTTTTCCAGAAGAGAGTAAGTGCTGGAAGTCAGTGTTAATACTCTACTGTTTTTTACTTTAACGTGTTCTAAAATTATCACGTGTCTATCTTGATAACTGGGGTATATCAATAGATTAACACTAGAATAATGTGCTGGTCACAAGACGTGCTATAGAAAGAATGAGCTGTGGCATTGTCTTTTCCTGTCACAGATCATGAATAATATGTTAATCACGAAATCATATAGAAAGCACAAGAGCTGAAAGAGAAACATATAAAACCTGCATATTACATCTTGACATAGTCGATCAAAAGTAAATGAATTAATTCAAACAGAAAACTTTGTAAATTATATCATAGGATTTGATTTTAATATCATTTGATTATCACTGCATGCTCCTTTCACATATGATATAGTGTCCGAATTATTATTATTATTATTATTATTATTATTATTTTTATTATTATTAACATTAATAGTAATATATCTTCAGCGGTAGTTTTGGGAACAGGTTAAGAATATATTAGTGTTTCAAATGAATAATGTTAGGGTAGAGTTTAATGTATTATTATTATTATTATTATTATTATTATTATTATTATTATAATGCACTAGGTGGGACTAGAAGAATGCAAACATTATAACATCCTGGCGGCAACACCAGCAGATCTAGATATCATTACATCTTAATGTGTATGAGGGACTGACCGTATCACCATCTTCTTTTCATTATAACATTTTACACCATATATTCAGTCATATATCTTAATACGACGACTATTATGCATCCATCCATTCATCCATCATCCAGTCCTATGTCGCCCCATAGAGGAGCGCAGGAACCCGGGGCTAGGCAAGTTGGTCCTGACATTTCAGATGAAAGTGATTAGTTTCACTCATCCTTGAGTGACATTATATGAGCAATAAACCCCAACCACCCCTTGGATATAAACCTACACAAGCTCAATCCGATTGGAGAGCCTTAATTACTCACTAAACTACCAGGTGCCATAATTTGATTATATGATTACCACCCAGCCCAGCAAATGGTTTACTGGAATACAGGAAACCATTTGGCTTGACACTCAGTGTAGAGTCACCCATAGGCAGAAGGAAGAGGAAAGAAGAAAGGAAAGAAAGACTGAAGAGGGAGTGTAAAGTTACACGTAGATAGGAGAAGAGGAAAGAATGAAAGAAAGACAGACGAGGAAGGATGGAGGAGAGGAAAGGGTAGACACCCAAAGCAGCACTACATCGAGTGAGTGGATCATATAGAAACTTTCCAACCATTTTGTTCCACTGCGGCCCTCATCTCCACCACCTCACCTTTGGAGCCTGTGATAGGATTACCGTACCACAGATTGTCACCTCGGATGGGACGTCACAACCATCCACTTATATCAGGTTACTAGTCTGCTGATACCTGAACAGAGGCATCTGGGTGTGAAGAGACTGCCCATCATTCTCTCCCCGTGCGGAATTGAGCCCCGACCTTATGAATTTGGGTCCACTACACCACGAGTCACAATCTATAAATCTCTCTCGTATACTAATACTACAACCCTGATGTAAAATTGCACTTTATAAAAAGACAATAATAAACAAAATACATTTAAAATCTTTAATATTCAATATTCCCTTTCCCCCTCACCTCCCTCTCTGTGTCCCTTTCACTCAGGAATCTTCTCTCTCCTCGGACATTCACCTGTGTTACCCTACAGTAGTGTGGCAAATCCAAAAACAATATTTTAAATGACAGCAGTATTTCCAAAATACAGTATATATGTAAATTGTACTAAATTGCAACGTTACGTTTGGTAATGGTCTTTTAATTAAATGAGTCGGTTTGGGATGCTTTTGCATTTTTTCCCAGTGATTTTGAATCTTGTTGGCAATTTAACACTGACATTGTGACCACGTAAACTAGTTACTTATGTGCATTATATTATCATATTTAATGTAATTACTATAGCCAATAATGTAACAGACCTACCAAATCATTTCACAATATGATTTGCATATCTGTGGTTAATGTTTGCAAATGTAACCTTTTAGTTGTTTTTAATTTGCTTACATTACTAATAACAAAAAGGGTTAATCATAATTACACACACGCATACCGTCTATTTATTTTTTTACGTCTATCTGTCAAGATAGATAGACAGATAGATAGATAGATAGAGATAGATATATAAACAGACTGATACAGAGACAGGGAGAGGGAGAAATAGTTTATATATATATATATATATATATATATATATATATATATATATATATATATATATATATATATATATATATATATATATATATATAGCTTATTATAAGTCATTTACAAACTCTTCACGAAAGTCCTTACGAACAGAATAACAATAATTTTGGAGGAAAACCAACCTCGTGAACAGGCAGGATTCCGAAGCAGGTATTCGACCATTGATCATCTACATACAGTGAACCAGCTAATTGAGAAAACTACAGAATATAAAAAACCATTGTGCTTAGGTTTTGTTGATTACGAAAAGGCTTTCGACTCACTGGAGCACATAGCAATTATAAATTCATTGCGAGAACAAGGAGTGAATGAGAACATTGTAAACCTGCTCGAAAACATATATAAAGAGGGAACGGCTACAGTTAAATTACATAAGGACTCAGAAAAGATTGAGAAGGGAGTGCGTCAGGGAGATACAATTTCACCAAAATTATTTGCAGCATGCCTAGAAAGTATTTTCAGAAAGCTAGACTGGGAAAACAGGGGAGTGAACATTGATGGAGAAAAGCTAAACCATTTAAGATTTGCAGATGACATTGTCCTAATCTCAGAAACAGCGGAGGCATTGCAAGAAATGTTAAATGACCTGAACATAGAAAGTCTGAAAGTAGGACTGAAGATGAACCGAAGTAAAACTAAAGTAATGTTTAATCCACAAACACCAAAGAGCGTTATCAGAATAAGCGACGAAATTCTTGAAGAAGTTGAGGAGTACAGGTACTTGGGACAAGTACTAAAATTAACGAAAAATCATGATAGCGAAATAAAAAGACGCATTACAATTGGATGGAAAGCCTTCGGTAAACATAGAGACGTGAAAAGTAGCCTGCCAGTTTGTATGAAACGAAAAGTATACAACGAATGCATAATTCCAGCTATGACGTATGGTTGTGAGACCTGGAAACTTACAAAATCATTGGAAAATAAATTAATCCGTTCTCAGAGAGCAATGGAAAGGTCAATGTTGGGAATATCTTTAAGAGACAGGAAAAGATCAACTTGGGTGAGAGAGCAGACTAAAGTCAAAGATATTGTGGAGGTTATAAAGGAACAGAAATGGAGGTGGGCAGGCCATGTAGCAAGAGGCTTACTGACTAGACACCAAGAGAATGTAAGCGTAGCAGAAAAAGGCCAGACAGGAGATGGAGAGATGAGATAGAGAAATTTGCAGGGAAAACCTGGCAAAGATTGGCTCAGTCAAGGAATTCGTGGAAAAGGTTGGGGGAGGCCTTTGTTCAGCAGTGGACTAGTTATGGCTGATGATGACGATGATGATGA